>NW_027133034.1:38655000-38820000 GCF_026122565.2 Emydura macquarii macquarii | reverse complement strand
TGTCATTCGCAAATTTTGTAAGCATACTCTCCACTCCATTATCCAAGTCATTAGCATCTTGATGCTAAGCTACATAAATTTGGGCTCAGATGCATGGGAATTTGTACAAATTAACCAAAGGAATTTGTTTAATAAATAAACAATATGTTAATAGGGAGTCTGACTCCACTACCAGGAAAATTGGAATAATTAAAAAATAGAATTGTGAGACATTTAGATTGGAACAAACTCCCTTTGTAAAGTACAAATTATTTCAGCATGCCAATAGAACGGTGAAAATGTAAAACTAATATGATAAGCCTATAAAAAAACCTTTTGAGGAACTCACAAGAGGTTGCAAAAGAAATTTAATAGTCATGGGGGGAATGTAAAGTATTGTCATGGGTTAGAAACTGGCTTAAAAAAGGTATGAATCAATTGTTAAATTTCAGAAGGCAGAAGGTTTATAAAGTAGAACCCCAAAAACCTGAGAACTTCAAGGGACTAAAGAAAGCAACGTGTATATGTTAGAATGTATAAAGACTGAAATCAAAACCACTGAAAAATGTTATCTAAATCAACAGTACGCCCTTCCCTGAAATATTCTGTTCCGTTTTGCTCACCCTTTTTCAAGAAATATGTAGACATCAAAGTAGTTTACAGACATGCAGTGAAAATCTTTAGCATCATTGAGAAACTTCTGATTTGAAGAGAGCTTGAAAAGATATCACCGGCTTAGTTTTAAGAGGAGATGAATAAAAAGGGGATATAGCTGAGATATACATAATAATGAATGGTAGAAAGAAGATAAATCAGGCTATTCTATTTACCTTTCTAATAATACCAGAACAAGTAAACCTTCAATGAAATATTAAACTGTAAATAATTTGTGTACAATGTATGCTTAAACTGTGGAACTTATTGCCACAAGATATCACTGAGGTCAAGAGCTCAGTATGGTAAAGAAAAGGATTAAACATTTATCTGATTAATGAAAATCTCCACAGTTTTATAAGATAGGCTTTTTGTTAAGGGAGATAAACACTCCTTTGTCAAGGCATAAGTCATGGGGGTTGGGAATAAACTTCTCCCATGGGCAAATTATTCTACAGTAGTCTACTAAATTCTTGCATTTCCCTGTACAGAATCTGGCACAACCTAATGTTAGAGACTGGACTAGATGGAACACTGCTTTGATCTGGCATGGCAATTCCATTGTTCCTACTTTTCTAATGCAAAGTGAACTGTCTAGCTGATTTTAAACCAAGCAATGTATGCAAAGCATTATGGAAAAATATTCCCTTGTTCCATACTCAGAAAAGACTCCAATTGTAGGGTGCAGCTGCTCCTTAGGACTTATGCAGTACTGTTTCAGGTAGCTGCAGTAGGATAGGGAATGTTTCTGTGTTGGGCGAGAGGTGGGGGTGTGAGGAGGTGTCGGTAAGGAGTCAGGCTACTTCTTAGACATTCTAAAGACCCTATGAATTTGATAGAGGCAGTGGCCCTACCTGATGTCCCCATCTGTGTATAAGGAAAATTTGGGAATTATGATACTGTGCCCTCTGACACTGTCAGGAGAGGGGCACCTGGTTTTGAAAGGTACTCAAGAGGTGAAGTTCAGGTTACCATGCATCCCAGAGAAGAAAGCAAGGTACTTAGGCAGGACTCTGGGTTTGTAGAAGGGAGAATCAAGGTGGTTGGTAGTTTACTGGTGGAAGGGAGGCCTGAGGGTTGTTATATATTGTTAGATATAGCAGCAAGATCCAAAGGTGATGTTTAGAGGAGGTGTCTACAAAGAAGAGAAGTGCAGATTGGATGCTGCTTTTCTGGCATGCAGTGTATTTTCTACAAAAAGCTTGTTTTGTGACGTTTTGACTTCTTTCTGACCAAGAGTCCCAAATTGGGTTTACCCAAAATCTTGGTTCCTGTCAACCAAAAAATCCAGAGACTTAATTTGGATCCAGTTCTTGCAATCTGAGTTCCCAAAACTTGACAGAAGTGATGTCAGTTTGGGGGTATTTTTTGTCTCAAGCCTTCCTGATGTAGACTCAGATGCTGCATACAATCTACATATGCAGTACCATTGACCTCAGTGGGACTTTGCAAAGGTATAAGGGGCTGCCTATACAGATCCCTTTGCAGGTTCAGCGCCATAGCTAGTACCTAAATTATCTTCTGAAATAGGAGTGAAATGCATTCACAACACACAAAGCACCAACCATAAGTGGCACTAATTGCGATTCTTGTTGGCAGTTTCATGAGAGAGCAAGATATGAATACACAAATGTGAAGCTCGTCTCTTAATTGTAGAAGTGCTCTCTCCAGCTCATAGTTGAGGCTCATTGGTGTGGGGATGCTATGTTGATCTCTGTGTTGTGTGGATAATCAGGGGGCTGTTTATAGGCACTGAATTCACTTAAAAGAATGATGTTGGTATATAATATTAGTATTCTCAGGACAATACGTCTAATTCCCCATCAAGCTTGGTCCCATACAAAGACTTTTGTCCCTAAATTACCTTGAATTTTGAAAATTGGGTATCATGCTTTTGAAAAGAAGTTTGTCACTTAAAAGTTGGGAAAAAACCTTAAAAAATGGAAACCATACCATCGTCGTTAACTTTGTAAAACAAAAGTAAAATGGATCTGTTCTCAAAATTGTTTATGAAGCATGATAAATTTTGCATAGACTTACTTATTGAAAGTATCGAGTCACAGGCAGACGGAAAAGATAAAGTACAATGTTCATATTTTATTCACAAGGTCCTCCTAGAAAATGCACTGCTTAAACAGGAAGTGACCAGGCTAGCTAGTTACTACTAATAAGAAGTTACCTGACAGTCACTGTATTAAAATGGGTCAACAGTAATAGGAAATATGATGAAAGGAGGAAAAATCTATTTTCTTATCTTGCTCATAATTGAGTTTGATCCATACCTCTTGGAAAATTACCTTGATACATGTTGTTCATGTTGCCTCACCTTTTTGCTTTTAGATTGACTTGGGTTTTGTGACCTTGCTTTAGAACATGCATAGTTCACATTAATAAATATAGAGGTCATCCAGGATAGAGCACAATATTTGTGTTGCGTGTTAACAGTTTAATAACAAGGTGAAGAGGAACACTCCAGAGGATGGCTATAATAGCTTTATTGCCTTTTTTGTTATTAAGACCTTTTAAGATAATTGTTTTCAAAATTATAATATGAGCTTTTAAGAACTTCCAGTCTGAACATTGATTTATGCTGTCCATGATTCCATTTCTGCTCTGTTTCACACTGTGTTAATTTTCATTAAGTTCATTATGTTTGAGACCTCTTAAGGGATTTATTTTAAATTCATCTCCTGATTAGACACATAGTGTATACTTTTACTGCTGTAACAATATCTAATTTTTTCCCGAAGATAACAAGATCTGAGTTATGGTTGTAATGCTATTCCTCAGAGTGCCTATATCAAGTCTCTTAGTGATATTAATATGTTGCTGTAATTATTTTTTGATTCATGTAAAACATATAGGATTTGATGAGAAAAGATACGTTTAACATAAGTGGGTTAGTGAAGTAAATCTAAGTCAGATGTTTTCATATTATGTTTTTCTTTTAGATACTATAAAGGATTAGATAAACTTCAAAATAAGAAGTCAATATAATTTTAAAGGATTTAGTAAATCAGTTCATCACACAGTAAAGCATGTGGATGTTTAATTTAAAAAACAGCAGTTTGCAGTCTGGAATAAAGCTTTCCCTAAAGCCATGAAATGTCTACTTGACTTTAATAGTCTTTAAAATAAAAAGCAGTTACACAATAGATATTTCATATTTGATAACACAAGTGTGTATCATTGTTATTACCTACTGGTAAAATGTATATTAGATTCATTATCAATAACTGTGGTTTATATTTTATATATAGATAGATGTAAAAAGTAGGGAATGGAATGGAAATCTAACAACTAGTGCACATTTCAGTGTTAGCAGGCCATAATAGTCTCTTTCCTAGGATTAGGAATTAACAAAATTAATGCAGTGTATTGTATGTGGATAAAATATAGCTTAATTTTAGAAGGAGAAAAAAGATAAGAAAAGATGGAGCTATATTGTATGTTGTCATAAGAAAAAGTATAAATTTTACTGATGGGATAAAATTGTATTATTATTATTTGTGTCTGTAGCCTCAGTTCCTTTCCATGGTTATGTGATGTGCTGCTTGACACTTCACCGATTGCATACAGTGGAGGCCTTGTAAACATATGTAGCCTTGATGTACAAAAGATCTATTCTTTGAATCCGTTTATTCTGATACAGTATCAGGGTCTCACATTTAAAAGACTATCATGTCATCCCAGGCTTATTACCATAAACTGCTTTGCATTAAGTCATTCAACAGATTTATTAATCATTCAGTTTCAGACAATTGATGTCTGGTGTTTTTACTTTTTTGACAGGTTTCTTTTTCTGTTGCATGTTCACTTAAAGGGTTTTTGCCATGAATGCAAGTTCTCTAAAGGCTGTGGTCTGTAAAGTTTAGGCTATTTCTTTCACAGGTAATTAAGCAGGGCATCGCACACAGATAGCGCACACTGATAATGCCCATTGGGCTCTCCTAAGTACCTGATTTGAGACTTTTGTATGAACATAGTTATCTACTTAGTTTTTATTACATGTTTGGTATGAGAAGAACAAAGGAAATCAGGACAGAAAGATCCATGGGTCCCTCTAGTTCACTTTCCATGAGATCATCTTGCCTTTCACCAGCTACATCTATAAATAATACTCATCCATCCCACCTTTAAATATTGTGACACTGATAACTGACAGCCTATTCCCTATCCCAAGAATTCCTTTAATGAAAAAGCTCTTCCTATTATACAAGTTATAACTCTCTTTTAAGTTATGTAGAAAACAACCTCTCACTAAGGCAAGCTTAGGACAGATACTAAGAAACTAGCCAGGATGGTCTTTATTTTGACTCTCAGGTCCATATTAATACCATAGACATATGCACAGTGTATCTCTACTTGCGGGGACTCTAATTGGTTCAACTGATCTGGATACGGCAATGAAATGAGGACAGACACATGGATGGAATTTAAGTGGCAGGCTGCAACTTTTATTGAACTTAAACACAGGGGAGAGGAGCTACCTGCCCATCAGCCATACTGACCTGTACCAGGCATTTCAGTGGTTCCAGTGCGGGTTACAAGGTTCCTACCATATTAAACATAACTCAGGGTAGGCTGTCCACAGCCTAACCCCCAGGACTCAGCTCACTCTGAGTCCTACCACACTCAATCCATGAAGGGGACAGAGGGTGTAGAAGGGTGGGGACCTTGGCCTATGAGAGCCCCAAGGTCCGACCTCAGCCTGCAAGGGCCACAAGGTCTCTCCCTATCCCATGAGTACAATAAAATCCCACGTCTTTTACCTCTGGGAACTGTTCATTTTATCCTTTTAATTGCACTGGAAACTGGCCATGTGGGGTGCCAGTGACTTGGTTGATCACTTCCCCACCCCCCCCCCCCTCCCCACCAGGCTGCCTGGTATCACAATTTCTGCCTAATATATTCCTTCATATTCCACAGCCTTATGTCAGTGTCTCCATCTGACAAATGTACAGCATCATCCCTGAAAAATATGGGCCAATTATAATAGAGGACCCTATGCGGTACCACAAAATTCCCTGTCTCCAGGACTATCCTGATGAGTTCCCTATTCACTTTCTTCCTAGCCTTGTCCACGTGGACTGGGTCTGTGGCTCCCTTCCAGATACACGTTGCCAGTATTTCTTACCATACTAACCTAACCTCTGGCCACGATTGCCTAGTCAGTCCATCATCCCTCTGGATTCTGTCCCTTAAACAACTCCCATGCACCCCCTGAGATTGTTCTCCCTGTGGCAAATAGCCAGAATGTAAGGTCAGTCTGTGTTGCTTGTCAATGAATGCAGAAGGGACGTGAGCTGATCCCACTGCATGCCTCTTCTTCTGCAGCACTGAATGCAAACAGCGTTGGCCCTGAAGCCCAGCTGAGATCTGCTTCCCTCTTGTGAGCCCAATGTACTATAGAGTGCCTGCAAATCCAAATAGTGAGTACAGATTGGGTACTTTATGGAAAAAAAATGCATCAGGGTAATTACATTTTTCCGTTCTCTGCCATCTTTTCCTTAGTATGGATGTAAATAAGTCCTTTAAGACCTTTATTTCAAGTGACCAATCACCTGCACCTTCTATGGGCCAAAACCTCCTGAAGCTGCTGACATTTCTGTCCCTATCCTGAAAGAATGAGTACCATGATTATGTGGGTCAAGACTGCAGTACTGCAAGTGCAAGATTTTTTTCAGTATCATGGTGCATTGGTTCTTCATCAAGAAGCTGCCATGAATGTGTATGAACAGTGGACCTCCCGGCATTCATTTGCAGATTCTTTCAACATCATGTATGGCCTCTTTCCCTTCTGTTCTCTTTTAGAGTACCATACGTGCAGGAACACTGCTGCTGTGGATACCTGTGCATCCATTATTTTCAATCCCCACTGAGACCTGTCTGTGGCTGCCAAAGGCACCACTCAATCACTCTTTAAAAAAAATAAATAAATCAAAGAAGGCAGCAACAAATGCCACATTATTAAAATGGCCTCCCTCCCACAGCTGCATAGCCATGGTAGAGCCTTTAATAAACCTGTCAGTGTTTCCTCAATTGCCCACCCCAATATGGAGTTGAATATTTCAAAAGTGGTGCATTATACTGAATGACCCATATGAATGGTTTTAACAAAAGGGTCGTGGCCTTCACATTGAAACCCAAGCAAGTTAGGGTCCCTACAACACACTGGGAGCAGCCAGAATGCAAACCTCATGTTGCATTTAGCAAACATCTCCCCAGGGCAGCACTCCTTAACCATAGCCACTGCAACATCAGATAAAGAGTAGCTTACAGAACATGGTTGGGGAATCAATATAGTCATTTACCAATGACCCTAGGGGTAGGACAAGTGATGGATAAGCCTATATCTCTTTGACTTTTTCAGTACCATATTCAGGGGATGTATGCATATTTCTGGCATTGGAAGAAGCCTGCCACTCTCCTTGCAGCCACTTTCATGGTGATCTTTGCCCTCATTATATGCTTGAAACCTTCACCAGACTTCAAGTACCCAGTGCCTTTAGTAGGGCAGGACTGGTTTCTTCCAGTGCTTACAGGATGGCACCCTGAGCCTCTGCTGCCTTGCTCTGAGGTAGATGGGTAAAGGGACCAGACATTCCACTGACCCTGTCAGAATGGCTGCTGGACATACCCTTGGCTGAAGCCCTCCAAGACCTTCCCCCTCAAAAGCAGGAAGAGGAAAGGGAGGGAGGGGGAATCATGAGTGGTGGGGGAGAGTTGTGGTGACAGACCTGGCCCTGGCAGTTCATTCCACAACTGTATCTTCTCAGCTGAAAGTGCTTGTTCTGAGCTTCATAAACTGCTCACTCCAAAGTAGCACAGTGTCTTTTTGTTTTCCCTCTTCCACAACTTCATCCAGTGTACACTGAGTGTGACTAAATGGGAAAATTGTTTAAGGGGAACAGCCGTGGACTGCAGTTATATTTGTTATGTGCAAAGTTTTTAGATGGCAGTTTTTCTATCTGATCCAGGTAGAAAACTATTGGCTCCGGGCTTACCACAACTCTCGATCTTGGATGGAGATGGGCTTGAGCTGTTAAGAGTGGTTCCAACCCCTCCCTCACCACCACTTTGAAAAGTTCATATCTGGACCCCAAAGTGAGCTATAAAGGGAATTTGAACAGAAATGCCTAATCTGAAACACCTCACTCATTTGGGGACATCTGGATGCAGAGCTAAACATGGTGGCTTAGATCCATTTCTAATTTTATATCACATAGTGGTCCATTAAACAGGAAAAGGTAGTGTGTGCATTCTGTATAATAGCTGATATTTATGTGAACCCTTAGTTAAGTAAAATATTTGGTGTTGCACTAACCTTACTCCCATTTTTCTTTTGTTCTAACTCTGGCCATCACAAGACCTTTAAATGCCTTTTCACCCTAGGAATTCATAGACTCTAAAATAGTCTTGTCATGATAAACTCTTACATCTTCAAATATCAGATTGTAATATTTACTTGTAGAAGATTTTGCCTCAGGACAGCAGGGGGAGATGGGGTGGGAGGCAGGAGCTGGAGCAGCAGCAGCAGGAGAAAGAGGCACAGCCTGGGGCAGTCCGTTCGAACTACCAGGTAGCTGAGAATTCTCCCAGTCAGGTAGCAATGTTGAGCAGACTGGAGTGGAGGCTTCCATAAGGCACTATATACCTGCCTTGGGGTCGCCTGGTTAGACCCTTGCTTGTGGGTTGTTTTAGATGATGCTTGGTTGGCATGGGCGTATCATAGGAGTTGCAGATAATTACCTCTGATGACTCACCAGCTGAGGCTCCATGATAACTCATGGCTCAGAACATGACCCAACTTAGGCTCAGGGAAGTCTTATCAGTATCAAGTGCAAGTGGTCTTTCTTCAGACAGTGCATCAAGGCTCTGCGCAATGCTTTGGTAACAGGAATACTATTTCCATGTATGGTTTTAGGGCCTGATACAGAACCATTGAAGCTTTGCTGCTGACTTTAGTGGGCAGAAGATCAGAACTTTAGATCAGTTCCTAGTGGCAAAAAAGCCCATCACAATTGGTGCTGATATTGGCTGTTTCAGCAGGGAGGAGGGAGTGGATACTGCCCTTGGAATCCTCTCTCAGACTGAGGTATGTTGATTGGATAAGGCAGTACCAAAGCTTCTGTTGTGCAGATATGTGCATCTAAAAAAACCTTTTGTCTCCAGACCTGGCAATCTGTTTCCTTTCATGAGCACTGCATTAAATTCATGAACAAACTGGATATTACTTTTCTTAGTTATTAATTGTTAAAGATTTGTTAAGGACAACACAGGATTGCTGCAGTAAGTTGTGAATGCTGAATAGAAAGGAAATGAAAAAAGCATTGTGTGCAACTTTCATTATTCATCTACATTGGCTTTATGAAACTAAAAACAAATAGCCAGAAAAGCCCAATGAGCTTTCAACACCAAAAACAATTCATCAAACTGAACTACTTTTAAAGAGCTTTCCCCATTCCTATGTTTTATCACTTCCCTTATTTCCATCTCAGACTCCTCCACAATTAATTAAATCTTATCCCTACCATGTAGGGGAAATCCTCTTCCAGCTGGTTAAGGCAGCATTACAGCTGCATTGTACCACTTGAGCACTGCAACACAGTCATAGCAGTGGCTGGGATTGGGCCCTACATGTTACTTCTCAGCATAGTTTAAAATGTATGATACTCTCTGGAGAAAATATATTCTATTTCATTGCTTGTAAGTATGTCCAATCTTTCAGATATGGTGTTGAACATAAGAAAGTGGAGAAAATTCCAGTGAAACATATTACTATTACTGGGTAAAGATGAATAGTGTGTCTAGAGGTGGGCTGGGTGATCCTTTGGTGGAGCTACAGCATTGTTACAACTTGCGTTGATCCTTACAGCATTCTGCATAGATTAGAGCAGCCCTCAAACTTCTCTAACTAGTATTGGGGGGAAAACAGAGATGGCTTGAAGCTAGTTTAGATTCTCACCTGTCCCCTCTTGGCTCTTGAGCTTGAGTGCAGCTTGGCCAGACCTGTGATTTCTGGGATATGTAGCTATCCTCAGTTCAGCTCCATTTTTTTTTTTTTTAAAGTCCTGGCTTGCTTTCTGCATTTTGCTCTGTATGTTTGCTCCACATAAAGTAAGTGGAATTTTAAGGTTGGCAGCAGCAGGATTCATTATTTGTAATCTTGTGTCTTGGCCCATCTTCACAGTCTGCAGATATGTCTCCTTATCTGATTTTTTCAAGTGCTTCCAGATTTGTCAAAAGTTTTCCTTTTACAGTTTTGCTGCTAAGGTTAATTTGTTGTCTCAGCTGGATTTTTCTTTTGTTCCATAGTTTCCTCTTGTTCTTAGATATTCTGAAACATTGTGGAGACTGTTCTTCTCTGTTGACTTTTGTTCAATATTGTTTACTTTAAATTCCAGGTGATCACATTTGTATTTTAAGAAGCTCAGTTCTGTCTGGAATTTGTCAAGTTTCCCTTTTTGCTTTGCAAAATATATAATGTTGCATAAAAGTTTCTATTATAAACTGTCTTTTTGGTTGCTTATAACTTTCTGAAATGTTCATGTTGGGTGGAAGTTTCCAAGCTTGGTTTCTCCATGAAGGAATCAAAATAGATTTGAAAATAGCCATAGTCTGAAATAATCTTCAGACTTGTGTGCTTAAATGGGGTAGTCATACCCTCTGTCAAATGCTATAGCTGCAGAGGAAAATGTAAGTGCAAAATGTTATCACTAGGCTCATTGTATATATAGGAAAGTTGAGATACAGATTAAAGGCTTTCCTGGGCAGCGCTGTATTGTAGTGGGTTAGGCCTCAGTCAGAAAGCTAAAAGACTTGGGTTAAAATATGTAGCTCTGACACACATTTCCTGTGTGGCCTTGGAACAAGTCACTTAAACCTCTCTGCCTACCCCCTCTGTAAAATGAGAAGAATCATGTATGTCCACCTTTGTCCAGTGCTTTGAGGAATACAGATGACAAATTGCTATTTATATTTAAAGTATTAATCCCATTCTCAAAGTAAGGAAATTGAGATGAAGAATCACCATGGGGCACCATGTTAGGTCTTGGCCTACTTCATCTGTAGGATGTTGTTGAATTACAATGTACTGCATGAATATTCTATAAATGGCTTTCATGTACGATGTCATACAAAGTACAACAAAGTGCTTCACCTGAACTAAGGATTTAAGATCACGTATATCCTATTCCATTATGTGGAATCAATATTTGATCATAAAATTAATCTACTATTTTCATGCACGTACAAAAGAGCTGAGTTAGAGTTTACCTTAACATTGGTTGTTCTTGATTGTGAACTTGATCCTGCTCCCGTTGAAGTCAGTGGTCAATCTACCAATGACTCTAATAGGGATGGATCAGGCACTTCTGATTAACTGCACAGTCAGAAACCTAACATGTTTTTGTTGTAAATTTACGGTCTATCAAAGGGTTTTGTACTGCCACCTATCCCCACCAGAATTTGATCACTTTCTATGTAAAATAGGTTGGAAATAGCGGACTCCTGAGTTGAACTTCATGGAGTTTCTGGTTCTTCTCTCCTCCTGGTTCATAGAAAACTGTGTGTGCGCATTAGTGGTTTTGGGAATGGGACAATGGGAAAGCAGCTGATGTCGCAAATGTAGCTCTGTTTACAGTAGAAAACTTTTAGAAAACAAAGAAGGTTTTGCAGCATTTCTTAAAGATAGTCAGAATCTGAATGAATCCAAATTTACTTTGGCGGTTCATTCCACAACTGTATCTTCTCAGCTGAAAGTGCTTGTTCTGAGCTTCATAAACTGCTCACTCCAAAGTAGCACAACTGTTTGTTGATGGAGATGTTGTCTCTCCCTCTCTCCCACCCTCCCCAGTTGCTCTTAGTCATCTTGAAGAACGGCAGTTCACCTATTTCTATTACATTTTGTTTTGGATTAAATATGTACCTGGCTCCAGAGCTTGTGTTTATTTCTAGAAAAGAGGGTTGATTCCTTTGTTGTTAATTGTGAATTTCAGCCTATTGTGTTTGTGAAGTGATCCTAACTTCTCTTAATATATTCATTGTTCATACAAACTATTTAGTGAATATTTATGAACAAATTACATTCTCTGGGTTATTTGCAAACTTCAGACATTTTCATTTTACATTATACTCCCTGACTGGCTAACTGAAACAAGATATTTGGGACAGGGAACATATTTTTGTTCTTTGTTAGGACAATGGAGTTCTGGTTCATGACTTAGGCTCCAATGTGCTATGGCAATAAAAATAACAAATAATTAAGAGAATAACAAAGTACGGTGAATGATGACAAAAAATTAATAACGCACTTCTGGTATATTTATTTTTTCCAGATGAATAGTTATTCCTTCTAAAAGTTTAACAAATTTAATGTTTCGTGACTATTTTTACGACTACAAGAACCAAATCCAATTTTTTTGTTTGTTTTTTGTTAAAGAAAATATTTGTGGCTCACTGTTTGTGTTGTTTGATCAGCTATAAGGCACAATTCTGGTCCCATTGGAATCACTGACTCCTATGGGAGTTGGATCAGTCCCCTAACTTTTAAACATTGTGTGGGCTGCTTGCTCCAGTAGTAGCTGATAGCCTGTTTTTTATGACAGCTTTCAGAGAAACTCACTGGAGAGGAAGCTCCCAGTCTTTAAAGTTGCATCAAAATAGTGCCTGTGGTGCTGCTACTGTGATTGCATGGGAGAAACAAGGTAACCATGCTCATCTTTTCTCCAGCAAGAAATATTCCTATAGATTGGTTAACAACCTCAGAACTTCAAAGTCACTGATATGGTTTATAAATCACAAGAAAAAAATATATGTTAATGCAACTTTTTATGGACTTGCCCCATCATGGAGCTGCGTTGTTGTATACACATGCTATAGCTCAGGTTAGGCTGCTGCTGTTCTGAGACCACTGCCTGGTGCACGTTGACTTACTGCAGTTTCAAACAGTAATAGTTCACAAGGGAATTTTAGTGTGCAGGGTTCACATGGACAATTAGCGTGTGGCCTGCTGGAGCACTGTAGATTTAGACCCCAGCTTGTCAGCCACTAACGCGTATAGATGAGCTCTGAGATTGCGAGTTCTTTGGGGCAGGGACTGTCTCTTTGTTTTGGATTGTTCAGCAAAACAGGGTCTTGGTCCATGGTGAGGATTCTAGGTGCTATATAATATATAATAGTGATTCTGAAGATTCAGATCACTTCCCCTGACTTGGTCATTCCTTAAGAGCATAGCTGGGGCCATGATCTGGCCCAAAAGTATGCAACTGACTAAACATTATGGTGTCATCCAACCTGAGTAAAGTGAAAATTGTAAGCAACTAGGATAAAATGGTGACAAGCGAATAAGGTTGTTAAATTCTCAGATTTCCTGTACTAAAACGGTGTGACACAGGACAGGATTTTTTAAAATATAATTTTTTTTGTCCTGATAATGTCCTTTCATGTTGTCTTTCAGCCTTTTTTACTCTTCAACTTCCCTTGTTTTCCTTTATTTTAGCCATTTCCTAGTTTTGTACATAAGACTATTGAATACTGTGCAGATCTTAAAACTGCTTCACAAGTTTGCTGAACTTGCCAACCTGTATTCTAGATGTATGATGACCCTGATGTCTGCAGTGATTTATGGCTCAGAAATAATGAATTTTTGGGAGAGTCACAGGTTCATGCAGGTAGTTTTCATCACATGCATAATGTCCCAAACCACACTTATACAGACAGTAACCACACACTGTAACTTCGTGGGGTTTTTTAGAAGATAAAAAATAAATAGGTAATGTTACTACTGTTGCACATGAACAGTAGCACTTCAGTGTATCTCTACATGAAAGCTTATTTTATTATCACTTAAGGAAGTCATTACCCTTTTATGAGTGCTTACATGCTGCTTTACAAATATGTCACCACGGTTACATTATGAAAGCAGCACTATTTCTGCTTGTGGCATTTTATGAAGCAAGGAAAGTAGTTTGAAAGTAACTTGAAAAAAATGTTCTTATGCTTTCTACCCTGATAATATTTGCCCACATTTATGTTCGCTTCTTTGGGTTGTGAGTGTGTGGGTTTTCTTTGTTAAATACAAACTAGCAACTGGAAATTATTACAATATAAGCAAGCCAATATGACTGTGATGTAATAGGGCAGATTAGAAAATTAGCTGGATCATTTTTATTAGAACAGGTTTTAGCCTGGTATAAAGTAAAGCTCACCCTCGGCATCAGTTGTGTTTTTATATAGTTACCTTGTGTGTGGAAGCACCAATACCCACAATGAACTGAATGCCACTGAGCTGATCCCTGTGTTTGAACGGCAAATAGCTAACATGATTTCATGTTGGAAAGCAGTAAGCAGTTTTTGATAATACAAGGATATAATTTAACTTTATTACATCAATTTAATACATAAAAAGGGTCAATCTAAGGTATATACATACCTTACCTAGCCTTCAGGAAAAGATGTTAATACCCCTTGAGTTGTGACTAATGAGACATTGTGCTTCAAGGATTATTCCAAATCGAGCAGCTCAATGAAAGGAAGTGAACTATTATGTTTTCTAACTGACTCGTCAGTGGCTTGCAGAAGATTGAAAGACTAATGCAATGCTAAGTACAGGTTTCTCAGGCAGGAAAACTATCTGTTTTATTGGTTGTAGCTAATTTGATGATTTTTTCCCATTCTATAATTTGTGAGAGCCATAATATAAATGGCACTAGATTTAACAGTGTCTAAGATTATCTGTGAAATGTAAAAGTTAATAATGTGCATATGTTTCTGTATATATAACATATTTGCTTTTTAAAAACAAGAAACTCTAGAAATTACAGCATATGCTGTAGCTAATAAAACATCCAAATACTTATCCTTATGTATAAAATAATACTGTGTAAATGAAGCTATTCTGAGTTCCTGAAATCTGGTGTGATTGCATACTGATGGCTAACTAACCACTTCCTTCATCAAAGAGCAAGATGAGTAACGCTGTAGGCAGATTTAAAGAAAAGAAACTGGGTAATTTTCACTTTTAAAATAGCTGCATTTCAACTGAGGTTGATTGTTTTATTTTAAGGAGCATTTGTTATTTTAAAGTCCCTTGTTTTAAGATGATTGATGTGAGAAATCATGTAGGGAGATCAAGTTTATCTGCTATTTCATGTACCAATTAAAATGAAAATCCTTAAACTAGAAGCCCAGATTTTATGAACAGCTCAAAATGTTGTTGAAGACTAGATCCAAATTAATGGATTAAACCAAAACACTGAATCTGAACTCTCCTGAATTGTGATGTTGAGGTCTAGCTAAATGCTAACATCAAACCAATGCCTATGTCAGATAATTACAAATCTTCTCACATGCAAATTTATAACAGGAGAGAACCTTTCGGATAGCCCCATGTGCTTATATCTTTGAATATGTTTACATTCTCACAGAAGCATGTAATTTAGAGATGGAAAATACCATTAATTATTGATTTACATAATCTTGTGTTTTCAGTGAAATATTAATGTCAGTGCATGGTATTTCAGTAAGTTACAATACCCAGGTTAGCAATTTAGAATTTAACTCTTAATGCCTCCTTTCCAAAGGGATTCTTGCAGACTTCACTAGGAATGTAATGAGACTTGCATGTAAACCCTTTCAGTACCTTACAATCTAAGAAGTGCAGTGTCACTGAGCTACCATGAAATGCCCTTGCTTCCAGTAGATGCCTTAAGGTCCAGAGTTTGGGATACGGATATATTAGGAAAGCCATGTCTTCTGTCCCTACTAGGGTCAGCTCTACATCCTGCTGACATAAATGGAAAGACTCTTGATTTCAATGGGCCGTGTATCCAGAGCCCTATTGGTTACAAATCGTCCTTCCCAATCAGTTGATTCCAAGGACAGTTTGAGCTAAACCTCAGAGTTCCCTGATGCTTGTGAGCATTTTCCTATGTAGGGAATGATGTGGATCTGAGTAAGGAATGCAGGACTGAGTCACAAGTTTATTCCTTCATAATTTGACATAAAGAGACCAATCAGTTATAAATTTGGACTCTGTCTTACAGAAGTTCAGCTGGAGTCCTGTCTGTAGGATCTAGCTCGTCCGTGGCGTGGAGCTCTGTAAATGGGTCAGACTAAGCCAACGAGTGCATTTGACACTCAAACACAAAATCTTAAGCAAGAATAAGTGAAATTTTCCAAAGTAAAAGTGCATGTATTAATGCAGTTCCAGATATCCTTAGGGTTATGGAGCTAATTGTATAGATTTTATAAGACTACTTCCTCTACTAATCAATTAGCAATTACCATAGTAACTGCAATATACAGTATGGCATGGTACTTAAAGTAAGCTAACTCTTATGATGCTAGACTAAAGTGTGAAAGACAAGGATATCAGAGGGAAATATTTAATGCTTTCCCAGTGTTTTAAAGGGAAAAAAGAATCATAGTTCTTCTGTGCTCAAATTGTAAAAAGAAAAATACTGCTATGCTCTGTTTTATATTCCTATCCCATCTGTGGGACTATGATCAGACTCTTCTATCTATTTCACTTTCTCTTCAGGGAACCACAGCCAAAATGCTATGGCTGCCATCAGCATATATGTTGTAATATATGTGAAGCTATAGAAAGCCATGCATGAGTGGGGGCTAAGGAAATGTCCTATTGTAACAGCTGTTTTATCCCTTTGTCTGACATTTCCCTTCAACCTTCATCTCGGAATAGCAGCATCTTTTCCTCCTCATCTTTGGATTTCAGGGGAACCTTGAAAATGTGCTCTGCGTTCTGCTTCAATTTCTTTCACTCTTTAGGAATATTTATGTTTGTTCAGCTCATCCTGGGCTATTGAATTACAGCAAACTCCATAATCCTGGCTGGTTGTCCTTTTTTAGCTATTTATACTCCTACATGGCTGACACAATGTAAAATTTTTGTTTTCATGCATATATATAACCTATAGGCATCCGTGCTCCATCTTTAAGAGTAATTCAATCAGATTCAGCCAGTGAAAACCAATTTTATTTTTTTAGTATCATAACCTCTAAAAAGAACAACCCTATGACTAAATAAGCATTTTCTCCAAGATCTAACTGGCCATACATTCAGCTGAACAAAATTTGTAAGATTATTTGTAATAGCACCATCTGCTGACTCACAGCAATATTACATATAAACCATTGGTGCAAATCTGGCAAATGTCAGTATTGAGTGATAATTCTTTACATTGGATGGATGATTCTGTTTTTCAGTGAAATGACTGAACGATCTCAGTTCCATTCCTGATGCACAGGTATCAGTATAACAACCAAACCGTCCTCTTAAGAGAAAGTGTGGGCTGAATTAATATGGAGACTGTCACTGAACTGGACTTTCCCCCAGTTCCACAATATATGCTGCTATGCCCAGTCTCTTTCCAGGAGATTTATTTTCTTAATAGAAGCAAGGAAGTATATAGACAGAAAAAGTCTTTTAACTCTCACTGTAAGAGGTGATTTCTTCAGGTAAGGGATTCATTCACACTGGTGGGACAGTGAAATGGTGTACTCCCTCGGCTTGTGCTATTCTTTTGTTAGGTAGTCATGTTTTCAGTGTTTCAATCTGGCACCTTTTTGAAGCACTTGAAGCACTAAATGTAATTTAAAAACCCTAATTTTATTTAAATATTTACATACCCCATACATAATTGTGTGTGTCTTTTGAATAATTCATCTACTTTAATAGCTTCTTTAAAAAGTTTCTGCTCTTACTGTGCTTGTTTTGTTGCTTTTTATAGAGAGAGAAATTGGTCATATAAAATTGTCAAGCAAAATGGCCTACTCTTTATAATTTAATTCCCTGTGTTCCAAACAGACACTTGCTCTACCAAATGCCCCCATATACTCAACCACACTTTATAACACCGAACAATCTTTGTGTCAAGAATGTCCAACAATTTCTTTCCCATGTTCAGTTTTTTTAGTCTCAGTAAATATTCCTTTTCAGGGATTCTCCTCTTCCTGTATCATAAATCATGAAATAAGTATCCTGTGTTGTCATGTTAACTAAATGGTTATAGATGCATTACCAAGCAATGTATGATTTGTGGGAACGGGTAGCGTTGATGGGAAATATCTTTAAACATTCGTTTTTTGGGGACTGAATGTCTGCATACGTATAATGTCTAGAAATATAATTCTACACATGCTGTAGTGTTTCAATAACTGAAGCAGATTTTAGGAAAACATATTTAATTAACAGCAAGAAACAACTTATTAAGGGAAAACAATACTGATGTTGCTGTAGTTCCGCCTAGTTGTATTCTCTCTCTCATTTCTGCAATTGCTTTCTATCTCTGCTTGTGAGTCTGAGTGTCAACAGGATTTAAAGCACTGCATAGCGTCCAGCAGGAAGTGTGTCAACTTTAAATTTCAGCTGGATATTTGAAGCCCTTATAGCAAATATACAATTACTATGCAGGGCTGGATCTTCACTCTCCTGAGGCTGTACAGCCTTTTCCACTGAGCATCTTTGATTTGTATCTGACGAAGTGGGTTGCAGCCCACAAAAGCTTATGCCCGCAGAAATTTGTTAATCTTTAAGGTGCTACAGGACTCTCGTTGTTTTTGCTGTATACAGACTAACACGGCTACCTCTCTGGAACTTTGATTCGGTGAAGTTCCTCTCTTGAAGGAGTCACTTTTGTAGTCACTTGCCATTGAAGTGTTGACAGCATGACTCCCCAGACCATGATGTATGAGGGAGGGGAGAAAGTTGCACGGAGCCTTAAGCAAAATAAAGACAGAATTTCTGTCTCCTCATTGTTTCATTGGCACAGAATGAAACTGAATGCAGGTTAAGTTGAAGAAGTAGAATGTTTTAAACCTGTGCATTGTGTTGCTTCCAGCCTAACTGTTCACATACCATGTTTCTCTGGGGTCCCATCAGTAACAGTCCCTCCTGAGAACATAGGCTCTCTGACTCCAGTTCCACTGATGGTGATACACTCATTAAGAACAATGAACGGGATAGCCTGCAGAGAAAATCTCCCAAAGCTGGTTCCCTCCATGTGTTTTTCTGTGAGATGTACCCATTTTTCTATTGGAAAAAAAAATTAATTTTAAATTGTTTTATTTCATTTTATTTCTCGTTGCACCCTTCATTACAGCTCTGCAAGATGTAGTTGGGGGGGGGGGGGGAGAAAGAGACAGGCAGAGACAACTCAAGCTGTGTGCCATTTTGGCTGCTCTCTCTCTCAAGTCCTGGATTGGTAGAAGGGTGTTCTGGGGCAGTTCTCCTGACTATGTACAATTAAGTTGACAAGGATACAGGCCATCACGAGTATACTGAATCAGTGCTGATAGGCTGGAAAAATAGGTGAGATTGGTTAAGTAAGCCCACTGAGGTCTGCACTCCTTGGAGCCACAGGTGAAAACAGGAGGACAGGAAGTGGGGAAGGAGACATATTTCACTGCTGAAAATAAAGATGGTAGAGAACCACATCTAGAGGAAGGACACATTTTGACACGAGAGGGACAATCTGGCACATACTTTGAATTAGATTAATTCTCCACCAATTTTTTCTTCCCTTTTTCCTGTTTATTTATCTTATAAGTTTGCTCAGTGGTAGTTGCAGTGAGATGCAAGGCCAAAATTTACAAATTCTTATCCAGTCTCTCATCATCTGGTGCTATCCCTAAAACTTGACCCCTACCACACTGCTACATACCTCCATATACGTTAAGTTTCTGTTCCTCCTATTAACTAGCTTTCCTCCAAGTTTGTCATCTTGAAATATAAAATAATTGACATTCTCAAAGGTAGCCTAGTAAGATTTTTATGTACTTCCCGAATGCCACTTTCTAATTCTTGCAACAACTATTGAGCAATAATAAAGAAGTAAATACACATTTTAATAAGCTATTACCAGCTTCCAGATATTATATAAATTATAATAATTTTACAGCATGGATCAGAGCAAGTAGCTATTCCAGAATTTTTAGTGTAGTAAATTGGAAGGATTCATGTAATTAATTCACAAAAATGATGTATATTGACTAGGAAAGTACAGCAAGACTATCCATGGGCTAATGGAGTTCCTGTCAGAATCTACATAGATGCAGGCAAACAATCCTCATACTCAGATTTCTCATCACACATCTAAGTTACAGATAAGAACATAACAATGGGCATTCTGGATCAGACAAATGTCCATCTAGCACAGTATCCTGTCTTCTGACAGTGGCTGGTGCCAGATGCTTCAGAGGGAACAAACAGAACTGGGCAATTTATCGAGTGCTTTCAGCTTTAAGCCATACTTGTAGTCAGAGTTTAGGGACACCCAGGGCGTGGGGTTGCATCCCTAAAATCATAGAAGATTAGGATTGGAAGGGACCTCAGGGGATCATCTAGTCCAACCCCATACTCAAAGCAGGACCAACCCCAACTAAATCATCCCAGCCAGGGATTTATCAAGTCAGGCCTTAAATGTGTCACCACTAAGAACAGCTTAGCTCCATCCTCCCTGGAGCCCTCCTTCACGTAGTTGAAGGCCTCTATCACATCCCACTCCCCGCATTCTTCTCTTCTGCAGACTAAACAAGCCTAGTTCCTTCAGTCTCTCCTCATAAATCATGTGCTTCATGCCCCCTAATCATTTTTGTTGCTCTCCGCTGGAGTCTCTCCAATTTGTCCAAATCCTTTCTGTAGTGGGGAGCCCAAAACTGCACACAATTCTCCAAATGTGGCATCATCAATGCCGAAGAGAGGGGAATAATCACTTCCCTCGATCTACTAGCAATGCTCCTACTAATGCAGCCCAATATGCTGTTAGCTTTCTTGCCAATAAGGGCACACTGACTCATAAACAGCTTCTTTTCCAATGTAACCCCCCAGGTCCATTTCTGCAGAACTTCTGCCCAGCCAATCAATCCCCAATCTGTAGCTGTGCATGGGATTCTTCCGTCCTAGATGCAGAACTCTGCACCAGCTGCACCATCTTTGACCAGCTTAGCCAATAGTTACTGATGAATCTATCCTCCATAAACTTATCTAATTTAGCTAGAATTCTGTTAAGAATGATCTTGTAGGCTGAAAGCATATTTATGGCATACTAGCCATACCACAGGCATTTTCCCTTCTGCCACAAGCAGTACCTTAATAGACGTTTCACTACACTATGGACAGCTTTAGTGTGTGTTCATGGGTTTATTTGCAGCTGCTGAAATCATGAAATTCAGGTTGCAAAAACAGGCAAAGGTACACTTCTTCCAGCCTGCTGCGAAGGGAGGCTTTGGGGGCTGAGTGAAATTGGAAAGAGAGCCCATCCTTCACTCACCTCACAGCAGTGGCTCCTGTCCTGTGAGGCAGGGCCAAGCTCCCAGATGTGGGCATTGCAACCTGGTGCATGGGAGTGCCACTCAGGTTTGCACCATCTGCTCCTCCATCCCCATATGCCAGGTTGCACTGCCTGGAGCAGGGAGCTGGGCCCAGTCCTATGGGACAGGAACTGCTGCTGTGGGGTGAGTGCTAGGTGGACTTGCTCTCCACCCTGCATGCATGGCCTCTCCTCTGCACAGGCCAGGATTAGGGTTGCAGTGTCAGAGTGGAGGTGCAGCTGGGATGATTGGCAGTTTAGTATCATGTATCTATCGAATCAGGAGGTTTTATCTGCACCTGCACTAGACTCAGTAGATCTAATTCCTCCCTCAGTTAAACCAGTGTAAATCAGAAGCCACTGCAATCAATAAACCAGTGTAAGTGTGAAAATAATAGCTTTCAACCTTCATCCACATACGGAATAGTCCCATCTCATAACTGTTGTACCCTACCTGTAGCCTGATCTGTCTTCCTTCCTTTGATACAGATGCTGTACCCATATGGAGATTGTCACCCTTATTCTAAACTGTGTGTGTGGAGACTAATGCTGGGGACTGAACTGAGGACCTTCAGAGCTGAAAACATTAGCTTGTGCAGCTTTAGCTACTGGGCTATAACAGACTCACCTCATCTGTGGATCAGGCACAGAAATGACATACATAATACATACCATAATCCTTGTCTATTCCTATTTTTCCCATCACTCCTCTTATTGATAGACACACTTGTCTCAATAATGATCAATACTGTGGTATTTCTAGCTCATCATTAAAACACCAGTAATTGGTACACTCTGTTATAGTAAATAGTTTCATATTGTATGTCTTTTGCACCAATATACATCGAGACTATTTGATGGTATTCATTATATTTAGAACTTTGTATATGGATTCCTGTACTTGAACAGGCAAAAAGAGTGACACATAGGATTTATTATTATTACTAGTATATGTATATGTTGCTATATGTTTATACTAGTGAAGGCAAGGTCAAAGAAATGTGTGATGATAAACTTGGAGCAGAAAGCACTGAGGTTTGTGATGGTTCACAGTTCCTGTGGGAGTTCGTTCAACAGTCAGCGACCAGCATCTGAAAAAGCATTGCATCCTGCATAGACAAGGTTTGCCCTTGTGATTGACAGCTGCATTGTGCCTGAAAAGTGGAGCTGTTGACTACAATACTCAGCTTGAAGTTTTAGGCAATTTATTTTAAAAAAAAAATTCTGAGCCCGGGCCACTGAGTGCCTTGAAGATATATACCAAGACTTTGAACTTGACTTGATAGTCTATGGAAAGGCAGAAGCTTTCTATAGGAAACAGAAGACCGTATTAGTGTGTCAATATTGCTGAGGATTTGTGCTGCAGCATTTTTTACTAATTAGAGTTTTCTGACTGCTTCCTGTTCAGGTATATCTTGCATTGCTGTAGCCCAGATGGATGGTGAGGAAGGTATGCGTAACTAAGGCAGTGTTCGCATTTGCCAAGATAGGATGGAGTCTCCTTGATAGCTGGAGATGGTAGAAAGCATTACCTGTGGATGCTGCTATGTGAAAGCTTAGTGTCAACGAGAAATTTAGGCATACTCCTGAACTACAGACTTAATTAACTAATTGTTGGTGTGCCTTAACCATGGTGGCTACAAACCCTGTAAAGTTACCTCTGCCCACCAGCATTGCTTCTGTCTTGCTTGGATTCAGCTTCAACCTGCTGTTCATCCATGGGCTGATCTCATCCAAGAAATGGACTAACTTGTTGGTAGAGGTAATTCATATGTGCTGAAGGATAGGTAGAATTATGTGCCATTGGCATATTGTTGTTCTAGTAGCTCCGTGTAAATTTTGAATAGGAGCTGATGAAGAATTGATCCTTATGGGACTCTACAAGTGGGGGAGGATCTGAGGCAGAAATTCAGCTTCCCACCACTGTTCTTTGGGTGCATCTCTCCAGGAAGGACTCCGATCATTTTAGTGCATTCATCTGGACTCCTGCCAACTCTTTCTCAGGCAGTATCTTATGATTGACAGTGTAAAATGCTACGGAGACATCCAGGAGGATGAGAATGGATGTCTGGCTTCCATTCACCAACAGAAAGAGATCATCCTACCGTGCTACTGTGACAAGGTAAGACCATGGCACTGGGGTACCCTCCAGTTACAGGGTGCATCATGGCAAGCAGTCCTGCTTCTGTTTCCTCTTGGAATCCACCAGTACAAAGGAACAAAGACTCTTTGTTGCAAATTCAAACCCCCTTTTATTCATTTTAAGTGCCACAGTCCCCTCATAAGAAAACAATTTTTCTTAAAATCCCAGAATAACAGAAGGTTACAATACAGCGGCTTACCCAAGAGTCATTAATCATGCTGTCCCGGTTCCTGTTCCAGGACTTTACTTTCCAGGTTTTCTATCTGAGAGTTCCAGATCTGCTTCTCTTCCATGAGTCTTTTCTTGTAGACCCAAATTAGATCTCCCATGTCAGAACTCCCCACAGTGTTTCACTCAGTCAGGCATTCCTGCCTATGAATCCTTCTTCTGCACAGGAAATGTCCCTCCAGCACCAAGCCTTTGTTCTGGGGTTGGCTTCTTGCAGCACTCCATTCAGGCCTGCTGCAATGTTACTTCCTGAAGTACTCCACTTACCCAGGCCTCTGAGAGTCCTATCTTGCTCTAGGAATCCACCCTCCTCTCTCTGCCCTCTTGTTCCAGGTTCAGTTTCTCCTAAGTGGACTAGTGCTTCCCTTTCTTCCTAGGGGCTGCTGCACAAACTCTCCTGTAACTCAGCAAGAGTTCCCCAGCTCTGGCCAGTACTCACCATCGACATTTTGCTCTTCTGAATGGATCGGTGTATCAGCTCACCTCTGCTGTTGCTGCTCCTCCTCCCTGGGTCTCTCCTTTCCTCCTCAGGCAGCTCTGACCTGCTCTTCTGTCTGTCAGTGTCCTCAGGCAGCTCTGACTCAGCAGGGTCTTGCTCTCCTCTTGGCCCAGGTGCCCTCTTTTAAACCCAATTGGAGTGAGTTTGAATCACAGGTACACTGGCCCTACTCCCTCTGAAAGGGCCAGTGTCATCCTATGATAGACACCAAATCTTTCCATCTGATGTCCTGTTCTTAATAAAGGTATCTAACTGCCTTGGTACTGGTAATAAGACTCACAAAACATGGCATTATTTAGATAGCTATTTAAAATGACAATACTTTGAATATGTTACATGGATCTTTTTTCCGTAGAGATTATTATTATAGTGATCAATAAAAATAGACTTATGGCCTGGAAAATATTTAATACTCTTTTTATATACTGCACTGAATGTACTGTAATGTGAATAGAATTTCAGGCTTAATCTTTCCTATTGTTGTTTTTCAAGGACTGTTATGATTAATTTGTTTCTACAAAATCAATTTTGTTGACTAGCAACACAGCCTTCAGGAATCACTTTTTACACAGAATTATATGTAAGGGAACAATCCTGCACACACTCACTATTAAACACTTGCTTAATTTGAAGCATATGCATTTGCAGGTCTAAATGTTTATTGCTTCCTCATACTGCAGTATTCTAAAGATGTAACTGATTAATCAAATGTTGACAAAGGTGTGAGGTTTTCAAAAGCACTTAATTGATTTAGGAGTGCTCCTAAATCACTATGGTCCATATTTTGGCAGTTAGGCACCAGTTAAATACCTTTAAAATTCATCCCTAAAACCCTTTCGAGAGTATCACCCACTCATCCAGTTAATCATCCAAAAAGTCCTATTGCTTTAAAAGGTACATTTTCTCTCTTGGTCAATTTAAATTTACCAGATTCTATACTGTACTAGCCACACAAGTTTAGTTCAGTTGCTTAAGCAGGAGCTGGGAGATTATCTTGCTATCTTCTTTTTTCCCCGTTACATCTACCGGATCACTGATCTCTGATTTTGAGCATGATTTTCAGAAATGTTGAGCAGCCATTTTACAACTTTAGTCTATAGCAGTGGAAGAAAGCATCAGTCAGTTGTGTCCTCCTGGGTAGAAAACTGTTTTTAATCACTATACAGTATTACTAGTCAATAAAAAAAAATTGGTTATATGAACAAAAAAGTTTTAATCATCCTTGAAACAGCACAATGTTTTGTTAGGTATGAAAATACTCTAGCCTCAGCTGAGACTGTATTTAATGCATTTGATTAATACATTTAGCTATTTATGTTTACTATGAATTACTTTTGGCCTGCATTGCCTCCAGTGTGTATTGGTGTGGTATAGGAGAGTGATTCATACAGTTAAAATTATTTTGTTACATTATTAGTTATTACAATAGGACTGTGCAAAAATATTTTCATGCAAAGGAAAGTGATGGGAAACGAACAATATTACATTCACTGTATTTGGAAAAAATCCTTGAGTTTTCCTTGAGTTCAAATTTTCTTTTGCAAAATTTGAAGGCATATTTTATAGGCAAAAGAAACGTGCTGATTTTGGTCATGTTAAATGTGTTTTCAGAACAAAAAGCTATAATTATATCTTTTCAAAAAAACCTATGTTTAGAAAAACTGAGTCAAATTTTTAAATTTGGTCTCATGTCAAATCAGTGGCGTACTGAGGGTCTCTGGTGACCACGGGTCAAGCCTACATTTGCGCCCTTCCCCCAGGCCTCATGTGCCCCTCCCATGCAGGGCAGGAGGGGTCCCAGTGTTGCCCTAGGGAGAGCTGGATCTGGACCTGTGGGCGGGGAGGGGGGATGTGAGGCTTGGGGGGGGCTGCAAATACAAATTTAGCTCTGCCGCCCCTCCCCCCCTGTGCTTACCTGCTGCGTGGTGCACACTTCTCCTGCTCCACCGCACAGCCTGGCACTGGCTCAGATGGGGGCGGCCTCACCCTCTGGCCAGAGGAGGGGGACTGGGCTGGCCCTTCACGACACATGGGGGGAGGTGCTGAAGGGCACCCATCAGAGGCTTCCCTGGGTGGGTGGAAGGCACTGGGCCAGCTCTTCATGACATGTGGCAGGGAGGCGCTGGCTGAGGGGTGTTCCTCAGAGCCTCCTGCATTCCCCGCCTCCTGCATGTGGTGAAGGGCTGGCCTGGCACCCCCCCGCCTGCAGGCCAGTTCCTGGGGGGCCTGCCCCACCCCCCCTTGGTAAGCCACTGTGTCAAATCTTACCTTTTTCATTGCATCTGGGTTCCAGAATCTGGAAAAATGGGGAACTGGAGGATAAAATTAAAGCTAGGATGATTCATAGATTCCAAGGCCAGGAGGGACGACCATTATGATCATCTAGTCTGACCTCCTATATAACATTAGCCTATTAACTTCTAAAAAATAATTCCTAGGGTGTATCTTTTAGGGAAAAAAATCCAATCTTGATTTTATAATTATCAGTGATGGAGAATCCACCATGACCCATGATAAATTATTCCAATGGTTAATTACCCTTGCTGTTAAAATTAATGCCTTATTTCCAGTCTGAATTTGTCTAGCTTCAACTTCCAGCCATTGGATCATGTTATACATTTATCTGCTAGATTGAAGAGCTCATTATAAATATTTCTTCCCCATGAATGTACTTATAGACTTTAATTAAATCACCCATTAACCTTCTCTTTGTTAATCTAAATAGATTAAATTCCTGGAGTCTATCACCATCAGATATATTTTCTAATACTTTAATCATTCTTGTGGATCTTCTCTGAACCCTTTCAATGTACCAACATTCTTCTTGATTTGTGGGCAGCAGAACTGGACACACTATTCCAGCAGGGGTGTCACCAGTGCCAAATCCTTGATCCATTGATCCTTCAGCTCTCATATAGCTTGCGCCGATCAGAACACGTCTTTCATTCTTCTTTATCTTTGCCTTCCTTCTCCTTTGTGTGGCCATGCCTTCTCATGACAAAGTCTTCCCATCTCTTTGGAGGTCAGCCAAGTGCTCATTTCAATTCCCGTGGGTACCATTCCCATGTACCATGGATACCATTTCAATTCCCGTGGGTGACAGCTGCAGTCCATCGATTGTCAGTGAGTCTAGCTATATGCCATATGCCCCTTGTCAGTGTCTTGCAGTTGTAAGTATACACTGTGAGGGCAGTCCTTTTTCTTTCTGGTGGCCTAGCCACTGAGATTCCTAGCAACATTTCATCAATTGAACTCCATTTCACCTCGGTGGAACGGGTTGTTTTAGCCATTTCTTCTGCCACCTGCCGGCTATGCTGTCAGGGGCATATTTACCTCCTCAACTTAGCTGGCACTCAGCCTCAAGAAGAACAACTGCCCCCTCCCTGGGTTGGCATTCTGACATCTTAATAGCATGGTAGAACCTATTGGAGAATACACTCAGCTATTATCGCTATTGGACAAGCCAGAGTCACTGCTGCGCCGCTTTGAGGTAGGATTTGCATCAGTGCCAAATATATAAGTAAAACTACCTCTCTATTCCTACTCAAGATTCCCCTGTTTATCCATTCCAGGATCACATTCATTCTTTTGTCCACAATGTCACACAGGAAGCTTAATGTTCAGCTGATTATCAACCACAACCCTCAATTTTTTTCACTGCTTCCCAGGATAGATTCCCCAGTTCTGTAAGTATGGCCTACATTCTTTGTTCCTTACAAATAATAATTGCCTGGATCAAAGTGAGAGAGAGAAGTGGTGTGGTATGTGAGAGGAAGATATCAGTAAGATTAAAAGTGAAAGTCTATAAAATATTGTTTGTCCAGTTTTAATGCAGGGTGATGAATTCTGGGCAAAACACAAAACAAAACAGAAAAATACAAAACATCAACAAATGATCTGTTCCATAGAAAAGCAACTGTTGAGATGGGTGAGTGGGGTAAGCAAGAAAGACTATATGAAGAATGTATACAATCACAATATGCTCAAAGTAATACCCATAAATGAAAGACAGGGAATGCAGGCTCAATGGTTAGTTTTTGTAAAGCGCAGGTCTGACAACTTTGTGGATAAGAAACTCCAGCAGATCAACACTGAATGAAAAAGACAGAGATGTCGACACAAGAAAAAGTGGTAGGATGTCATAAAGGAAGACAGGTTAGTTGTGGTGTGATGGAGGATATGGAAATGAGCAGAATAGTTTGGAAGACGAGGACTCATAGAGGGTGCCCCCATTTGATGGGATTAACTCAAGAAAAAAGATTGTGAAAATGTTCTCTTTGAAGAAAATTTCAGAATATGGATCTGGGGAAAATTCAGAGTATGAAGACTCATGAAAATATCAGTTTGTATGTGCAAAAATTCATTTAGTGAAAAATTGGTAACTTTGCAAGATTTCTATGTGAAATACTTTATATTAAGGACCTGGTTTATCACTGTGGTGGTCTAGTTTTACACCATTCTAAGTTCTTTGACTTCAGTGAAGCAACAAATTAGAGTAACGCAATGGTGATTTGGACCTATGCTTTTGTGAAGATGTGAATATGTACCTGCTGTTAGGTCTGCAGGCCAGCGTTCAGAATGGTTTCAAAGACCTACCATGCATAAGTATGAATTCCTTTACAGATAAGGTTATCATCTACATGATATGTCCTCAGGTTGATTTTCCAGTCTTATACCACTTACTGTTACCAGAGACAGTCACAGGGAATATCACTCGCCGCTGGACTGGTCCCTCCTCCTCGTCACTCTGGTGATTAGCTTGAGGTCGATGCCTCCTGTCTGTGGTTCGCACGCTGTCACTCTGTATCTGAATCCACCTGCAGCCCCTCTCACAGCCTCAGGAACTGCAGTGTCCTCTTCAGTCCGCCGGCTGTGTCACCATCTGTGTTTTCCCCTTCCAGAGGTTAGTATCGCAGTCCAGTAATCATGCCACTTCCCCAGTGGTGAGTGTGGGGGGGTACTGGTCCACACACTACTCCAGGTCCTGACCTGGGAACCCTGTCTGGCAGCCTCATGCTGCTCTCCTTGGAACTACTCATCACTTTTCCCGGGGCCTCTTCCCTCTAGCCCCTGTCCCTACTTTGCCCTTACCTCAGACCTTCAAGCACTGCACTGTCCTCCGTGCTAGATTCCTCCCACCTGCTGGGAGCCCAGCATTTACTCCATAAGTAGTGACCCTGCAATGCCCTGCAGCTCCTCTTACCTGAGCCTGCTGGGCCCAGATTGGTTGCTCCCTGCAATTCCCCCTGATTGGCTATGCCTCATGCAGCCTCTCAGGGACTCTCAGAGGATTCACCTCCTCTGCTTCCTGATGACAACCCTTTCTGCACCTGTGTGGGGCAAACATCCCATTACAGAGACCTTCTGCTCCTCATCCCCATCTCTGTGAAAAGTCCTGTTGGGTAGGTCAATATTTATACACAAAATATTTCAGTTCTTTCTAGAAGGTTTAATTATTATTGTAAAGCAGAGACCTTCAACTTTCTAATTCTAATTGGCAGAAGGCCAGTTTGGGTTTTTGTACCTGTGCCAAAACATATTTTAATACCCTTGATATACTTCAGGATAAAAAAAAAATTAAAAATACATTAAGATCTCAGTAACTGTTGGTCTCACAGAAAGTGTAAAAGTGTAAAATCTAACTAAATAATAAAACTTACTAGACTTACTTGCAAGTCTTCCAAGACTTACTATTTCTGTGATAATGCCCAGCCTGGAAAAAGGGGTTACGTTTCAAAATTTTAGGGTTCAAATTATTTAAATCATTCAAGCTGAGGTTGAGGATAAGTTTCATGTTCATGTGCCAGGTAAGTTTCATGTTCAGGGTTTTTGATTGCAAGATACACCATTTTCTTCAACAGTCCATGTCAAATACAAACTTAAAAGCTGTAAAAGTAGCTTGCAAGCTACACAGAATGTAGTAAGGCCAGTCATTCCATTTTCAGTAGGAAAGCATTTATAGCCTGGACATGCTCTTAGTAAGTCATTCAAAACGTCATATTTGATTGTGTAGGAAAGATGTTCCAATCAGTTAAGAGCTTTTAGATGGACCTTCAATGCTATAGCAGTTTGAAAAACTGCTATGTAAAACTTCATATGATATCAACATCAATTACTTTTATTAATTTGTAGAATGTAACATTATTTTAGAAACATAAAGATTGTGAATATCTTACACTAGTGAGCAGCTTTTCACACAAGTCATCCCACTGGCAAAGGCAAAGTGAATTTTTTGTAAATCCCAGTTGTTCCGAAACAAATAAGCAGTTCATTGACAGTGTTTGCAAGTCACTTTGACATTTTGTTTTTAATCACTTAAATATTAGTAATATATGGGGAAAAAAATGTGTTAACCTAAATGTCACAGGTGGTAGATAATCTCTTTCATTACTCAGATTGAAGTATGGATACTTTGTTCATCAAAATATGGAGCCCGATTGCCACTAAGCTAGGATTCACATTTCAGGATTGAGGTAATAATGTGGGTAGGGTTCAGGTTTCTATTCAAGAGTGCTGAAATCTCATGAGATGCCTGTAGACTTTTAACGCACCTGAAACTAGAAGCAGAAAATGGAATCCAATCTGGAACTGAAACAATCAAGGCAGTTTCAGTTCCTGGGGTTTAAATATGATCACCCCCTCCACTGAAACTCAAGAATGTACATACATAATGTTTCAGGTTTCTCCCATGTTAGATGTGCTTGCAAATTATATATAGTATTACATAAGGCCTTATCTTCGTGATAAAATCAATAGTATACAAATATGCTGCTTATTGTTTATATTAGCACCAAATACATTCATATTTTAATTGTTAATTCAAAAAACTTTCTGTAGAAACAATTTATTTGCACTTCCTTTAATACTTTTATATACTAATTTTTGGCAGGATAGCTTCCATCATTAAGATTATTAAGGTAGTAATACACTTCAAAATTATGTAAAAGCACTTGTAGGTGCTATTAAGATTTAATTTGATCCTGACTAAGCTGATGAAAGATCCTTTGAGTCATAGACTAGCTTGTATATAGCTAACAGTTAAGTGCTGTATATTACAGTTCAAAAACATCAAGAGTTATTTCTGGGATTAAAAATTAGTTTGCAGAATCAGCGAACTATTGGCTATAATGACTGATACACCCTGAACTAGCTTAACTGGAGTTACACTATACTTAATGTGGTATCGGAGGTCAACCTTAATAGATCAGTTTGTCCTGGCGTATTTTTCCTCATCAGCCATGGTGATGCCTCTTTATATAATCTAGATTTGAAGGAGGAATGAGGGAGGTTCTTTTTTTTCTAATAGAAGACAAAGCTCTTTAACAAACCCATTTCAGTAGCAGTCTGCCTATAAGAGCAGTATTTTGAACTAGCAGTCTCTAAGCATTTTTCATTGGTGGGATGGGGTCACTTAATGATCAAATTAGAGCTCACTGAACCTGAGCTGTGGTAACAACAGTAACCAGCCTTACAACAGGCCCCCATTTCAGATTTACAGAGCATCCATGTGGAGTTCATTATAGCGAATCACCCAGCATGATCCTCTTGACAGTACATTACGAAAACAGTCTAAATTAGGTTTGGTTTTATTGCTAAGCTTATTTCCTGTTCAGAACGTCGAGGGCCCCTTCTCTCACCCACATCCACTTTACCTACAGTACATTTTCTATCCAGGGAGGTCTCTCTTACTGTTCGCTGGTGTATTTGTATACCATCTGAAATATTTATGAATTTGAATGTTGAAGCATTATATGTTTTAGACTAGGATTTCACCGCTGCATGTCCTTGGTTTACAAATTCATAACTGAGAATTTATAACTAATTTTTTAAAAATGGGCTTCCATGTGGGGGGGCTGGGTTGGAGTTGCAATTCTTTGTCCATGACTCTCCGGACAAGCAGGGCTGGGAGACCTGTGGTGGCATTGCATTCAGGCCCTGGGGAGTCTTCATCAGAAGCAGTATTTGTGGCTGGGTCAAGAGCAGTTTTGAAGCTCCCACGCAATCATTAGTAAGGCTACTATGCATGAAATGGGTAAAATTGAGGAATTTATTATGTTGTGTTGAAGGGCCTGTCTGCCTGTTCGGTTACAATACTGTATGTATGTTGTTTGGGTATGACATTAAAGACTCCCAGAGGGGTGTGGAGTCCCCAGGGAAGAAAACATAGAGTTAGATAAGATCTGAATATTTATAATCCAATTAAAAAGTCACTTAACTCTGGGACTGTCCTTGGAAATCAGCTGGATAAATACTATTTAAATTAATAATCAAAGATTCAGTGGAAATGTTCAAATGACATAGTGACAGTTTTTAATGTAATGCAATGTAATCTCATTTAATTGGACAGGTTAATCAAAGGGATAGCTTCCCCCTCCAAACCCTTTTAATTTTAACAACAGATGGGTACTAGACCTGGGTGAAATGCAATTTCTATATCTGTAAGGGATTAATGTTTTGTTCATCATAAATATTGCTCATATCTTAATAGATTTATATTCTACTTTATCTTTAGGGCATCTGAAAATGTTCAGAAAAAAGATTGTGTGCCATTAACTTCAGTGGAACTCTCTTGATTTATGCCAGCTGAGGAATTTGTGTGTGTACAACAGTTCTTTTAGATGAAGATAGACTGTTCTTTGTAGCCACCAGTACTCCTGCCTTGCCTGCCATATGTAACCTTTTCTCCTGTTTTTGGCTCAAATTGGTTTTCTTTACTAACAATCTTTGCATTATCCTACAAAATACAGTTTAAAAATATAGAAACCGAAGAGTGTACTTGACATTTTGAATACTATACAGTTAGAAATGCTACAGAATTCCATACCAGTTTGCATTTAAAAAAAATCATTTCTTTTTTTAAAAGTAGTATTTGGATATGCAATTCTGAAATATTGAATGAACATGCTTAATTTGAGGTACAGGTAATCCCAGAATGCAATCCTACTAGATATTAATTTGCAGTGTACAGGTTCATTAAAATGCATTTTATAATATCATCCACACTCTAAAAGTTACACAGTATTTCACAGAGGACAGCTCTTCTCCAGCAGATTTTATCCCTCTTTTGGTTTAATGGTTTTGTAGAAGGGATAGCTATAAGTGCAGCATGTGGAGATTTTTTTTCTGATGGCCTTTTCTTGACATTTGGGGTGCTTCACGTTTATCAAGAAAATGGCAACATCTGCAAAGCTTAAGCACCACATTTTAATTTATAGTGCTGGTGAATTTTAGTGTACTGACCCAATTGGTCTGATTTTTTCCCTTGTTTCTGTTCCCTTCCCATCTCAATTCTCTGTGACTCAGCCCCTGATAAGAAGATTCCATCTAAGCCACTCTTCCCAGACCCTCTGTGTAGCTTGCACTCTGATCCTCTACCTTCTTGTTTCCTCTTGGTAGCTGATTTTTGCCCCTACCTCCCTTAGCTGCAGGAGTGGCTGTTCTAACTAACTAGCAGGTAAGAGTTGGCAGGAGTCAAAACAGATCATCCAGTGAGGCCTAGGAACAAATAGGCAGCAGTCCATTGACCATGGAAGGATAAAGACAATAGGGGTCTTAATTCTTATTCACATTAGGAAATGCATCTGTTCCTCACAAGAGAGGTCAACACTGGGTGTGGCTGGATGGGTGCTAAATTAGACAAGACCAAACCATGGACAACACTGGTTCATTATTGCTTTAAACAGAGCTCAGCTCTAGTTTGTGAGGTGGTGCTGAATGTGATTTGGTTCTCTCCAGTCTTGTAATTAAACGATATTAACACCAAGTCAGCTGCAACCAATTTCTCTTACTATAGTGACTTTGTAGCCTCTTTCATCACATTATTTCTGCATCAGTCCTTTTCCTTGGCTGGCAACCTACTGTCAGCAATGACATTGGGTCACTTCTCCTGTGGCCTCTTTTGGTCTCTCCAGTGTCTCTATTCTGTCAGTCACTTCCCTGTGCAACTTCACAAATCCCATGCTTCCAAGAGTGACCTGTGGCCCAATCCTCACCCTCTGAATCATTATGTCAGGGGGGAGAAGGCCATCCAATAAAGAGCAAGTAGACTTATCACACTAGTAATGATATTTTGTAATTCCATAGCAATTTTTATCCAGAAGTTCCCAAATTCTCAGTACTCATGATGGTGCGCTTCAGAGGTTAGTTACACGTAACATATTCCTGGCTGCATGTTTTGGACTTTTCCCATTGCACAATAAACATACTCATTGGATGCCCATACATATTCTTAAGTTTTGGTGCCAGAAATCTTAACTTGATGATCTGTATACACTCAGGATAGCCTGTGCATGATATTGCAGTGTTCATGGGAATAAATGTGAGCAAAACAAGGTATAATATAAGAAAAATATGAGAACTCTGTTAAGGCTATTTGGTTTTTCAAGATATTGAAACATGGTCTCATTATCTACTGGCATTCTATGTTAAGGCAAGACCATCAGAGAGCAACATTAGGAAACAAGATTAATTTCATGTGAATCAAAGCCGTGATGATGCCCTTTATATGAAACACAAATTTAGAAAATGTTGGTCATGCCTTAGATGCACCCTGATTAGATGTGTGTATGGATAATGAGAACAATGATGGGATATGAATCTTGTGCCTCGGGGCATAAGACAGCCACTTATTTATAAGGGTTAGGGAAAAAAACCAACTTCCTTTATGAACAGGTAGCCTGTAGTGGACAGTTATGGAATAGTCTTTCTTGAAGTATCAGGTACTAGTCACTACCAGGGACTGGATACTGGACTAGCACTATTAGGCTGATCAGCATGGCAATTCCTAAGTTCCTGTGTTATGTTATTTTTTGTCTCTAGAGACCATTATGTGGCTCTTCAAGATTTTTCCAAAAGTGCAGGTGGCCTAGTCATTCATTTTAGAAGAACACAGATTGCTGCTCCTTAAAGCTTGTTCACTCACTGAGGCTAAATACATATCCACAAGAGAGAAGTCATATCGAGTCAGAAAAATCTCTGAAGAACCAAAATAAACATGTTTTCAAGTCCCTGACATCTGGCACTTTAGACGAAATAGAAATATTAAAAAATTGTTGAAAGATGCTTGTTTCAAAAGTTTGATTCAAATAATTATATATTAGTATCTATCAGTATAATTAACATACATAGCACAGAACTTTCACTAGAACATCCAGTTTCACAAACAAAAATATTCTTAAAATAAGGTTCCATTAGATCACACTTTAAATATGATGACTCATTTTGAAATAGCTTATGTGTAACATAAGGAAGGTTTTTTTTCTGCACTGCACAAGGGAGCACAGAGAGCACATTAAGCAGCTGATGCTCAAATAAATATTCTATATAATTAGACATCAAGATCTCTGGATGGTTTTCAAAACGTATAGATATGTGATGTTAACCCCCTAATATAAAAGGAGGGAAGGGGTAGGAATCAGTCTTTATTTATCAAATTATTAACTCTTCAAGCCAAATTGTTTGGCTTAAACCAAGAAAAATCTATTCATTACAGTGAATGAATATTTATCTTTAAGAGCTCTCTTGTATGCTATAGCATATATGTGGCACAATACTGGTTGGCCCTAAACATATAGTGGGTACCTTTAGACATTTGTATTGATTCAAAAGATCCTATAGATTCTGCTTTCCACATATCAATTGTTGAATTTTGTCTTATATATATATATGCTACAAATAACTAAATGACTCCATTCCTGAAAATTTAACTTGAGTATATAAACAATCCAGTGTTTGTGCTAAATAATCTTTGGCTTGCTTATTCAACTGGAAACAGAAGCTTGTATATGCATTACTTAGTGAGCACTTGATCTCTGTATTCCTAAAAGATCTGCAGGACTAGAGATGATCATATCCCAAATCAACCATGATTAGAAATCAGGGTTTGGATTTTTATTCAATCCCAAACAGTGGCCTGGATCCAAATCTGATTCCGGCCTCTGACTAAGAATGATAGAAATCTCCAGAGAACATCTTTTTGTGAGAGATTTTCACCTTTTGTGGCCGTATCCTATGGCAGGAACAATCCCCTCTTCAGGTAGGCAGCAGCATGTGGCTGCTTTCTTTAATAGATTCATAGATTTTAAGGCCAGAAGGAACAACTATGATCATCAAGTGTAACCTCCTGTACAACACAGGCCATAGAACCTCACCTAGTAATTCCTCCATGTTGTATTAACTTTGATAGGTCATATTAATACCCTTTGCTCTCATTTATTCTATCATCCAATGTTAAACACTTTTAAACAATGAGATTTGATATACAGACATCTCAGCTTGCTTAATTCCACAGGAAACACATCATTAAAAATATTTTTAAAATGTTATTAAAGATGTAGAAAAGCAGGAAAGCATTTGAAATGCAAAGTATTAAGTAAGGCCTTCATTTTAACAACATCCCTTGTTCTTTTTCCAGTTAACTGTAGATAGTGTTTAGAAGGGAAAAAACCCTTATCTCAGTCTTTTAGAAGGTAATAACTGTCCTTTTTGGAGAAAAGAGAAACAAGTTGGTTGAGATAGGCTGGAGCTGTTGCTGTTAAAGTCTCATCCTGTATTCTAAAACAGTAGTTTTCAACCTTTCCAAACTACTGTACTCCTTTCAGGAGTCTGATTTGTCTTGCATACCCCAAGTTTCACCTTACTTAAAAACTACTTGCTTACAAAATCAGGCATAAAAATATCATCAAGGCACACTAGTACTGAAAAAATTGCTTACTTTCTCATTTTTACCATATAATTATAAAATAAATCAATTGGAATATAAATATTGTACTTATATTTCAGTGTATAGTATGTAGAGCAGTATAGTAGATCCTTGCTATAATGCCCTTTGCAATAGCAAACCTTGGGCTATAGCAAACATGGTCCCTAGATACCACCTCCAGCCCTGGGGCTGTGGTGGGGTCTGAGAGCATCTCCGGTCCTGGGGCTGTCGTGAGGGGCAGGGCCGAGAGTGCCTCTGGCCCTCGGGGAGGCGGGCTGAGAGCTCCCCCGGCCCCAGGGCTGCAGCCAGAGCAGAGTGCTCCTCCGCCATGGCCCCAGGGCCAGAGAAGCGCTTCCCTACCTCTCCTCCCTTTCATTATAATAAATCCCTAGTTATACTGAACAAATGGCTTAGATCCCTGGGAGTTCCTTATAGCAAGGGTGTACTGTATAAACAAATAATTGTCTGTATGAATTTTAGTTTGTACTGACTTTGCTAATGCTTTTTATGTAGCCTGTTGTAAAACTAGGCAAATATCTAAATGAATTGATGTGTCCCCGGGAAGACTTCTACGTACCCCCAGAGATATGCATACAACTGGTTGAGAACCACTGTAGAAGACAAGACAAAACAAGACAGACAAACACAAGAGGGGAGAGAAAAGAGACTCAAAGGGAGAAAATGAAGCTTGTGTGTTTGGTGCTGACTCTCACTTGGAACCTTACTCTTGGAGAAATTCAGGCTCAGAACATGGTGTTATCAGCCACTCCAAGACCTGACAAAATTGTACCAGCACTGGGCTATTTAGGGACATTGCTTTTAGCTGCCTTTTTGGCAACAGTCTTCCAGCAGTGTTTCAGAATACACAGTCTTCACCAGCTAAGCCAGACTCTTATTAAACAAAAGGAGAAGGATAGGAAAGAGAAGAAATAAAGTGGCTGGGCAGGTGGCAAATTGTGATTCTTGTTCCTGCCTGGCTACTTATCCCCACCATGTTTGTTTCATCCACATGTTAGGTCTTGTGTTTTAGATTGTAAGATTTTTGAAGCCGGGATGGTCATATGCTGTGCGTTTGTAGAGCGCCACACGTAATCAGCCTTCAACCTGGTTGGCCTCTAGGTACTACCATCGAATAAATGTTAAATAATAATAAAAGGACAAGTTAAAGAACAGAAGGATGAAGATGGAAAAAGGAAAATAGGAATGGCAGAGCATAGCTTAAAGAAGTAAAAGCTTGTGTCCTATTAACGTGTAAGTACGTGTGTATGTACACACAAACAGCAAGTACACATGGACAGAGAAATGAATTATTTTAAAACTGCCCACCATCTTTGGACTTTTTGTATTTAGTTGAATCATAACTCAGGAAGACATATTGCTTAGGGGTATTCTAGGAAAAAAGATTCTCCTTTCATTAAACTCCTGATATTGGTATAATAAAATGTAATACTGATGCAAGAAGATAAAAGGATAGGATAGAACAGATTAGCATAGACTGTTAAGGATTAGATACAGATTTGCACCAGTAATGGACCTAACCTACATGAAAGAATGGAAGAAATTACTTTAGACCATAAAGAACCAATGATATCAATTCATGTTATTAGCATTGTACTTTGTTGCTAAATATATTCCTCTCCATTTCTTTCCTTCTCTTCCTTCTCCTTCTGTCTTTTTTTTTTTTTTTTTTTTTTTAAATATACAGAATTAATAAGCATGCTAAAGAAGTTAAAGTAAAAAAGGAGAACTAAAAGGAGAAAATATAGGCCTGGGAAAAGAGAACTAAATAATGTGGAGTGAAGGAAAGGAGAAGATGAGACAACTGTGGAAATTTCAATATCAATTCTGAAAATCTGGGGGAAAAAAGAACTTGGGGTGAAACCGAAAACAAACTTTTCAAAATTTTCACTAAATTGAGAAATTAAAACTACCCCTAATTTTGGGTCAAACTAAACATTTTGGTCGACCTGAAACCAAACACTTCATTTAGATTTCAAATGTTTTAGCATGTTAACATTTTTATTAAAATTAAAAAATGTTTCTAAACAGTTACTTCTAATTGAAAAATTGAAACATTTCATTTAGAAAATGGTGAAATGAAGCTTTTTGATTTTTTTTTTTTTTTTTTTTTGAGAAATTATCAGTTTTTCCCCAATTGGAACAATTCAGCAAAATCAACTTGAATTCACAAAACATTTAAGTGTAGCTGAATCTGCTACTAAGTAATAGTAGTTTTGGTGGGGGAAAAAAAATCCTAGTCCTAGTCAAAGGCCCATGGCTATTCACACACAACTCCTTAGTGAAATCAAACATTATACTTGTAATGTTATGTTGAAAGTTTCTAATTATAAATTTAAAGTTCCCTTTAGAGTATGTGAATACCTGAAATTGTCCCACTAATGATCTATTAGCCTATTTAACACAGATATTGTCAAAATTGTCCACTACTTTTGGGTGCCAGTATGTCAAGGGCCTGATTTTTAATGTGCTCAGCATTAAAAGTACTTCATATATTCAAAGCACAGCTCCCGTTGACTTCTATGAGTGCTCAGCATTTCTGCAAATCAGACCCAGGACCTCAAGGTGGGCATCTAGAAAATGAGAAAAACACAATTAGTATCTGCCTGTGAAAAGCTGGATTTAAGTGACTTGTCCAGAATCACATAGGAACTCTGTGGCAAAGACAGTGATAGAATCTGATTCACCGGGGCAGCATTCAGCTGCCTTAACCATAAGACCTTTCTTTCTCTTCCTGTAATCCCCTGTCTAATTCACTACACACCTTCAGCAAGAAAACAGGCAGAGGTTTACAGATAACCATCTCTTTTACTACCTAATCCTGACTTGTTCCCAGAGCATGATCCATCCTGTTCACTAAATGAGAGAGGATTCTGTGGAAAAATGTGCTCACAGCAACCTCCATGAGGGCGTGGGTCTTTGTCCAGCTAGCTGTAAGAGGTCTTGCCTCTTTAGAGGTTCATCTACAACAGGTGGGAAGGAGGGGGAAAGTTTATAGGGATAAGTAGGAATGCCAGGAAGCAGTTGGGGCCAGGTCAGAGGAGGGTCACTGAACTGCCCTTGCTGCTGACCAGAAGAGGGGGTGGGTATTTATACACCATGCAGCCCCAGAGAGGCCCTCATTTACTGGATTCAGGCTGGCAGTAGAAGTAATAGGGATTTGCAGGCTTCCAGCACTAGCAGCATCTCCACATGCGAGCAGCCAGCCAGCAGTTCCAGATGTCGGCACATCATAGCCGCTTGGTGAGATCAGGAAGATGGAAGGGCAATCCCCACCCCTTCACTTCCAGCATATGGGCCCAATCAGAAGAGGGGAAAGGAAATCCTTCCCCTTCCAGTAGGTGGGTTCCAAGTGGGAAGATGGAAGGGAAATCCCCTGCTCTAAGCTTCTGTAGACAGCAGGGCAGATGTGGGCAAATTCCTTCCTCCTACACAAGTGAGCTGGGGCACCGCTCAGTTGGTACAGGGAATATGGGCTGCCCTCCAAAGACATGAAGTGGAGGAACCCAGGAATGGACTTCTTTTGCCATGTGAATAGCAGGGTCACTGGGGGGCAAACCCTGCTGGTACAAGCATTGAGGATTGGGGATGCAGGATAAGAATTGATTGAAGTGATGCACGGTGTTCCAGCAGAAGTTGTTTCTGCAGCAATTCATGGTCACAGGGCACTACAAGACAACCAGAACCAGACCAGGGGAATGAGCTATCTCTAGGAGGCAGAGCACACTATCAAGAGACACTATCACTGCTGTTGAGTTGAAACAACAGCAAGAGTGGTTGAGGGACAGGAGAGGTCAGGGGAGAGAAGGAGAAAGGGCATGGCTGGGGAAAGCATGGTGGGGGGAAGCAGCTACTTACTTCCCACGCACCCAATGGCTGAAGCTCCCTTAACATGTGGGATGATGAGTTTACCATAGGGCTCAGAGGTAGGGGGGACCTGCTGTCTTTAGGAGAGAGCCCATGGTTATTTGGTGAGCGTGGCTACCTCAGGGGTCAACAGCTTTTCTCAATTGTTACAGGTTAACTTACTATTATTTCAGACGCTGGGGGCTTACCTCAGTGGGGAGTCTGGTGGAAGTGGTCCTGGTCACCCCACATGAGCTCAGGTTTGGCTTACAGGACACAACCGGATGGTGCAGTCCCCATGCAAGGGGGCAAGTGTCATGAATACAAGAAGGGTGGGGAAGAAGAATTCAGATCCCTCCCTCAGACAGGGAATGTTGATTAATGGGAAAGAAGTGCCATTCAGGGGGTAACTGTGGGGGGCCCAGGCTGTTGAGAGTTCCATGAAAGTTAGTCAGGAATGTGGTTATGCAGGGAGTGTTAGACCCAATGTGAGTTCACCTTGTCTCTAATACTAAATATAAGAGATTGAGGTGAACCCATAGGTATTTTATCACTGCTCCACAGGGAAACTATGACAGACAGTAAGGCGGGACAGGACGAGCAAAGCAATGTCAAATCAAAACAACAAAGAAGGCTAGACTCTTGGAAAATTGGGAAGTTTTTAAATCTGCTCAGCTGTTATTTCAGAGCAATACCCAGAAATAAGCCCCTCATTATTCAAATATATGGATGTAATGTGACTGGCATACAATACATTTTGGAGGCATGGCTTGGTTTAACAATGCTGAACAGGGTAGACTGAGGGCTGCCACAAAGGCAGGAATTCAATGGGATATCCCGCTCTGTAGTTGGAGTAGATGACACCATGGAGTGTTCACACTGACAGTAGCCTATTTATTACTCAGCAAGTCCAACAGAGACCTGATGCTCTGAATAACATTTGCTGGGCTTTTAAGGAGGGTTGTTGTTTTCAGAGCATCTTCAAATTTAAACATGCTTGCAAGTTGTGCTTTGGGGCCCATGTGACCCTCAATACCTGTAGTTTTTGGAATAGGCCCCAATATGGGAGAAGATTCAGAAGTAAATATGCCCTTCCTCCAACTTGTCCCAGGGTAAAGGGATAAAGGGTGGAGGAACTGGCAGAAGGAAAAAGCTTTTCTCTAGTTAAATTCAAAGTATGGGATTACCCTAACAAGAAGCTGGGGTGTATTTATGGGAAGGGTTTATGTCAGTGATAGGATTCCCTATATAGGAGCAAGAGATCATGTAAAGTAATGTCCAAATATTTGAAGTCAGGGTACATTGTAAAGAAAAAGACTGCACAGGAAATAAATGCTAAGAGCATTGAAGGGCTATTCAATCATTTACCTATGAAGATCTTCTATGTTTCTACTTTGAGTTCCTAAGAAGGCACATGGGGAATGTCACTTGATCCACCATCTGTTGCACCCCTGGGGTAGTTCAATTAACGATGCGATAGACCTTGAATTATGTTTAGTGTGCTATTCTTTCTTTGATAAGGCTTACTCGTGGTTGGGACTTGTAGCCTGGGGACACTGTTGGCAAAATGTGACATCAGCTTTTTGATTACTGCCAGTGCATCTTTCCAATTTTAACTTGTTTGATTTTTGTTTTGTGGGTTGGTTTTTGTTTTGATAAGTCGCTTCTTATAGGACTGACCATCTCTTGCTATGTTTTTAAAAATTGAATACAATGCTGAAGTGGGCAGTGGCATGCGAGTCTGATTTACACCAGGGGTAGTATGCTATTTGGATGACTTCTTGTTTGCAGGCAGGGCAGATTCTAGAGTATTTCAGCCCACTTTCCAATTCCTGGCTGGTAGGTTGTGGGTACCTCTGGCTGATGAAAAAACAATGGGACTCTCTACAAAGCTGACCTATATGAGAATTGAGTTAGATACATGGCCTAGTATACCTAGGCTCTCCCAGTATATTCTGGAGAAACTTCTGGGATTGATTATCAAGATTAGAGTGGCAAAGAAGGTTACAGTGTGAGAGCTACAACCTATTATTGGGCATCTTAACTTTGCACACTGATTGGTTTCCCTGGGATGGGCATTTTGTGCCAAACTGTCAGTTGCAACTCTGAGAATAGCAAAGCCCACATATTAGTGTTAATAAAGAGAGGACGGAGGATTTGGTGGATTGGGAATGATGTCTGAATCAATTTAACAGTGTCTTTTTGGAGGAAGGAATGGATGATAGAGGTAGATTTAAACATCCATTCAGATGCATCAGGAGGAATAGGTTTTGAGTATTTTACCAAGATAGGTAGTGTGCCCAAAAGTGGCTCCCAAACTGGATCCAAAAAGGTACAGTAAAGGTATAACATTCCTAGAATTCTTTCTCATTTTGGTAGCAGTAACTATTTGAGGAATAGTTCTAAAATGTGATATGGCAGTGGTACATGTTATCAATCACCAGTCCTCCACATCACTCAGGGTTATGAGATTGGTAAGGGCATTTGTATTACTTTTTAAATCTTAATGGATGTTTCTCTGCCAAGCATGTGTCTGGGATTGATAATGGCATGGCCTATGCTTTGTCTCGATTTCAGATGGACAAATGTTGGGATCTGGCTCTGGGGGCCAACAGGGAACCAGAACCGATACCAGTTATACTCTGGAACTTTGGTGTATTGGAGTAGTAAAAAGATAGGGAGAACTATGAACATTTAGGGCCTACAACAGGAACTTTAATGATTTTGTGCAATTTCAGTAGAGGAAGGCCTATTGATGAGCTATCCTGGAAAAGCAGATACTAAATACATGGTGTCTCTGGTAATCCATTAGCTGGAATAATTTACCATCTCTGGTTAACTATTAGGCCTTACATTTGCCAGTAGGATGAGTGGTTACCCAGATCCTTGTAGTGGGTTCTTACTCTGGGAGTTTTTTAGTGGGGTCATCGTGGGATGTAGGCCCTAGAAAGGATCCATGTCATCCCATCACAATTCAAATGCTTAGAGGTTTGGTGCAAGTTCTCAATCAAACATGCAGAAGAAGACAAGAAGCAGCCTTATTCAAGACTTCATTCCTGCTAGTGTCTTTTTGGATCTTTTAGATTCAGTGAACTTGTGCCTGGGTCATCGAGTGATACTTTGGCAAGGGCTTTGGAGTGTAGGGATTTACAATAGGAAAGATAATTAGTCATATTAATCCTGAAGATTTCAAAAACTGATCAGGGGCCGAGGCGAGACCATAAAGCTACAGGGGTGAGGCCAGAATTTTCCCAGTAAGGGCATTAATGGTATATACAGTGATGAGACCCATTGGAGATGGGCCCTTCTTTATAAAAATTTATGGAAATCCCCTCACAACATACCATTTGTTTCAGTTTTTTAAAAGAACTTACAAAGTTGGGGCTACCAGTACAAGAATTTGGTTCCCACTCTTTCCAGATAAGTGCTGCAAAAGCTGCAGCCCAGCTATGGCTAGGGGCCAAAGTGATTCAGGCAACTGCGTGATGGCATTCAAATGCATACAGGATGTACATGAAACCCAAGTAAAGAATCAGCTAATTTTTGTACTACCACTTCCAGAATCAGGCAACCGAGCCAACTGAGTGGTGGTGTGGACTAAAGGGCACAGTACTGTATACTGGGCACACAGGCAGGGCTTTAAGATCATGTTGTGGTTCACATCTGGGTCTAGGAAGTACGGCAATCCTGAGCAGGCATGGAAGATAAGGCACGCTATGGGAACAACTGATGACCCTTGTACACTCTTCGACAGCCTGGGAGCAGTCACCAACTGCAAATATTGTTCACTTCAGTGAAAAAGGAAGGAATCAGTGAACATCTGGGAATCCGGTGAGGGAGGAGGCATCTAAGCATTTTGCTGGTGCCTTCTTGTGGTGGATGTCCAGTGCAGGTACTTGGTAAGGAAGGAATATGAATTTCATATGAAATGGATTGAAAAAAGGATTTAAAGGAAAGCATCCCTTAAGGGATCTGAGCAAGGGGAGACAGTTGAGGCTTCTATGTCTCCTACAGCAGGGAGCCAACCCCTTCCTTTTATGCCCTCTGTCACCACATATGAGGGGAAGGCACAGGGGTCCTAGCAATGGATAGCTGGAACCTGGTTAGGGGTTATGTGGAAATGATTAAAGAAAGGATGATGGTGTGCACTGTACAATTTGTTGCTGGGTACTCCCAAATATTTTAAGTGAGTAAAGTTGCAGCATAATGAAACCACATCCCTTGCCTCCTGTCTTTTTTCTGGTATGGCTGGACAAATAGTATCTAGTCATGCAATTAAAGACTGTATCATAATTCATATGCAGAAGGGGGCTGAATTAAGATTGCATGGGTAGACGCCTGGCATTTTTTAAACTTTTGAATGTTTGGTTTTGCAACATTAACATGCTTTTAATACAGTTTTCTGTGTATTGTATATATTTTTTCATTGTGGTAAATGAGGAGAACAAAGACAGAATACACCATTTATTCTAAGCTTTTTGCTGCTTCACAATTTTGTCACCAAGATGACAAAAATATCTTTGGTAGAAGGTGTTTGATAGAAAAATACCTCAACTTGCTCATCTTGAACAATATTCTTTCTTTCTTTCTTTCTCTAGTTCTGGGTTTGGCAGCTTTGACTGTTAAGCTAATACATTTGCAAGAAGGTCACAACTCAGAGGATAACAAGAAGCATCAGAGTCCTGTTCAGAGAACCATTATATGGCTTTGCTGCATTGATTTGATTACAATGCACCTTAGCACAAAAGTGCCATTTTTAATATAAAAAAAGTTCAATAGCTTTTCCATTTTGCTAATGTTGCACGTTTGAGCCCAAACAATATTTACTTAAAGACTTTACAGAACAATTGGCAAAATACATTCTCCACAACTATTTTGCTTACTTAAATGTTAAAAGAGTCCTTTAGAAACATAAGCAGATTTCTGTTGTCAAGTTAATGTGACAAGATGATATTTTGATATTACTTTTTAATTAGCATAATTAGTATAACAGTGTGAAATCCAGTAACACAGTATGAAGTGTAGATGCCAGTTCACTGTTAACCCTGTCATATTTTAAAATCAAATAGTTTGGGTCACAGTAAACAAGAACATGTTTCAGTAAATGAAACAGTTCATGGGAGGTTAGGATGAAGTTAAGTTTAACTTTTGATAATAAACCAAGAAAGTAAAATTTTGGTAATACATTACTGACCCATTTTTCATGGAATGTAGAGGAAGTTAACCAATGTTCAGCAAAAGGAGACTGTCTTCTCCTGATGTGAAAACAAGAGCAATAGAGGGTCAGTGCGTCTCTAATTATAATGGTGCAGTTAATACTACTCTAATTGAAAGGTTGTATCTGCATTTCCATTATAGAGCCATGTCTTTCATGGGTTGTAGCTCAACTGTAAAGATTTAATCTGGATTGAAATGAGCCCTAGGACCTCATGCTGTTCAGTGCTGAGCATCCTCATCTCCCATTTAAACGAATGGATGTTGAAGAGTACTCAGCATCTCAGAAGAATAGACATGAAGAACAAACTTTAAAACAGTGTTTTACAGTGCCATCAGCTATGAAGTACAGCCATTGGAATAACTAATAATTAAGTACTGTATATGTTCTCAGAGCCAGTATGCATTTCAAAATACAAGCTCACCTGATCAATCATTGGCTCTGAATGGCCAATCCAGTCTAACAGATAACACAATAGGTGTATTACCAAAGTATGTATTTAGCATATTTTAAATATTTTTAAAATTACTAATATGTTTAGCCAATCCTAAATCTGAACTTATTGTCTAGCATTTAAATCTTAGTTTACCGAAGTTATCTAAATAGCTCCAGCTAAGTTTCATTATATAGGCACAATTAAAAATGGAGTTATATCATTCCTTATATTTAGCTCATGGTTACTCTGGTTTGTGATGTATAACCACATCCATAATGGTCCCTGGAAGTGGAAAGTCTTCTGAGAGGCTGACTGCATCGCAAAGCAACCAATAACCCTGTTCATTGGAAAGCTTTAAGGAATCAGCGCTAGGCAGTGCTGACTAGGGAATGGGAATGGCTAAGGTTGATATAGGGGTATATCTTCATTGCCTGGTAAACCTGGATGAATGGCACCTGATTTAGCCTAGCCTATGTGCCAGCATCCCCACAGCAAAGCCACACCTGAATTATTTATCCTTCCTATTTCTTCATTCATCCGTGAGTGTCTTGGAGCATATCCCATGATTCTTTATGCTGAGACACTCTGGGATTCTTTGCCAGCTAATTATGTCAATTACAGTAGAATTTGTGGGGGGAATTGTAGGAGGAGCATTGGAGGACTATTAGTACTCGAGTAATTTTGCACGCGTCCTCCCTGCAAAGTGGGCACGTTCCAGCCAGAGTTAAACCAAAGCCTGTGTTCAAACCTATATCTCCAGCCATGCAAGATAGTTTGGTCTTAAAGTACCTCCAAATCCAGATCAAAAGATTTTTTGTGTGGCTGGTAGAGGGGGTTGGGCTTCAAACCTTGGAATCTTTGAATTTATGAAAACCCAGCTGATGTAAGAACCTTGATTAACTGTGCAGAAAAGACATATGCATGATGGTGATACACACAAAATGAGACGACCCCCCCCCCCACATTATCTTTCTTGGCTAATCCCTGCTGACTCCCCTTCGTACAGAGTTACCTTCCTGTAGGGAGCTTTTCTTTGCATTCTGTGGGGACTGACTCTTTAAATTTGACACAACTAACTGGGTGTGGCCTTAAAACAGCCATTTTACAACTGGCTGCTGTATCTCCCTCTCTCCATGTGCTAATAACCCTTAACAACTTTGGTGGTTTACGCTGTTTTCCCTTTCTCATTCCTGAGGAGTGGGCACATTCTGGCAGAACACATCTCAGTCTCAGTTGCCAGTGTTCCCATGAAATCCTGACTATGACTTAAGGCTCCTGTGCCTGATTAACAACAACATAAAGTGATTCCACTCTTCCCCTGCCCCAAAGAGATCCACCTGGTTTACCATAGGTCAGGTTGTTGCAGGGAGTGTGTAATGTATGTTACTTTTCCACATCAAGGATTTATCTGATCCTGAGTCCTTACATTTGAATGTCATTGTTTTATTAGTGTAAACACAGTTAAGTGAGAGGTTTGGCCCAATTTGTTTTGTACTATATATGGCAAATGAGCAGCTTTTGGCATATACACATCACTGTACATTTACTGATATCGATCCCATCTTGGCTGGGACCTCTAAGTGCTACCATAATACAAATAAAACCCTTTAATATAAAGGGTAAGGCTGTGCATTAAAGATATGAAAGCATAACCAATACATACATGCACTTTTGATTTCAGTCTCATCAATGCACCGATGCTGGGATTAAGTCCACCCCTCCATCAAAGTTCAACCATAAGACTCTACTTCCTAATGAGAGAGAGTTGATTTCAGACCTGAAAGTTGCCTCTTTGCATTCATCCAAGACTTATTGCTATGTTAGTTTGCCTTATTTCACCAAGGGTATCTAGAGTGGTGAATTCATTCACATATTCGCCTTTTGTGCAAAGGCCATAATCCAATGTACACAGCCCTGAGATGGGGTTTGAGTTGTCAGGATTTTGTTGTCCTTCTAAGTGTTGCTTTAGTTTCTGTGCATCTTTGTCTGCCATATTTTTCTTTCTCATGATTTGACTCCATGTCTTTCAAAATGTATCTGGGATCATTCCACATTACTCCTTTGAGCATTGCAAGTTCTGGTGTTGTTTCCCAAAATATTTTTGTTTGTACAATGTTGCTGGTGACTTTCTCTTCCTGTTTGCATGATTCAGCATCTCCCTTTGATGGCTCTATATGTTTATTTGTGTTGTGTTGCGTATTATACATCAGAACTCCAAAACAGAGCATGTAATTTCCTTAGTGTTGTTAAAAGAAATAGTTCTTGTTAACTGCAGCTAAAACATGAGCTCCTCCTCAGAGGTGAAACAAGGGAATAACTACTTATACTGTATGTATTTACCAGTAGAACATTTTGTACTCACAAAAATATAAAAGCAATGTGCAATAATACCCACTAAAGAGACAAGGTGGATGAGGTTCTAATTGGTATTCTGAAGTATTTTTCTTTAGAATCAATAAATACTTGAAATTGCTGAGGAGAATTTGACTCAGTGTTTGAAGAGAGAGTCTGCACAGCCTTATGTCTCAAACCTTATCACCAATATCACTGTGGCAGATTTTTTTCTGACTTACCAAAGGATTGGTGGTAATTGGATGAGAGCGTTGGAAATTATTTAAAATATATTAATGTGCTAAATCAGATTACAATATCCCATTTAAGGCCAAATCATCTTACTTCAAAGAAACAGCCTGCCCAGTAAGGTACTACTAAATAGGAATAAGTGTGGGACAATCTAGCACTTTATGAATCTATTTCCATTTGAAAAACTGTATTCAATAGAGGGGTATTAATCAAAATGCTCATTCTTAAAAGGTTCTTTAATCTAGACGAGAAAGGTGTAACAAGAACCAGTGGCTGGAATATGAAGCCAGACAAACTCAGATAAGAAACTAGGCACACATTTTTACCAGTGAGGATGATTAAACACTGGAACAAACTACCAAGGGAAGTGGTAGGTTCTCCATCTCTTGGTGTCTTCAAATCAAGACTGGATCCCTTTCTAGGGCTTGGTCTACACTTATCTCGGCAATTCAGCGGCAGTTGATGGGAGTTATGCAAAGTACGCAAAGAACTTGTGTAACTCCTGTCGACTTCTGTGCTTCTCTTCTGTGCGCCATTTTCCCTGCACTGCGCTGACGGGAACCGTGTTCCCGTCGCCGCAGCACTATGCCACTTGAGGTGGTTTTAGTACGTCAACTTCTGGATCGACTGAGCGGGTGTTCACTGACCGCTCAGTCGGTCCAGATAAGTCGATCTGACGGCAGTGACTTTGCCGCCATCAGCGTAGACATAGCCTAGAAGATCTACTTTAGTCAAACACAAGTTATTGGGCTCCATGTAGTGATAACTGGGTGAAATTTCATGGCCTGTAACATGCAGATCAGACTAGATTCTGGATTTGAATTATATTAAATCTGTTTTGCAAAATCTTTATTTAAAAAAAAAATTCAAACAGCAGGCAATACCACAATATTCTAAAATAATACAATAAGATCAGCTGTTGTATTTGTATGTTTAATTTCTGGAGGGAAATACCACTGCAATGGTTAAACTAAAAGCAGCCTTAGATGAGAGTGTTAAATGTACATAGTACAAATGGGAATGCTTCCTGTTACTTACTGCACAGTGAAGATAGATGTTCTTTGGGGGAGACTTGTCCTGTATTTGTGGGAGCTAATAATACTTAGTATAAATATGGTACTTATACTCCATAGATCTCATAGTGTTGTATAAAGATGGGTAGGTAACCTCCCATTTTATAGATGGAGAAATTGAAGCACTGAGGAGTTAACTGACTTGTCCATCATCACATATAGAATTAGCAGCAGAACTGGGGATAGACACCTGGTTTTCTGGATTCCAGTCTTGTACTTTACCCATTGGCTCCCATATGTCTGCTATTCCTATGTTACAAAGAGTTAGAATAACGAATAACTATGCAGAATCCAAGGTTAGAAAATACTCAAACTGCCACTAGTGAGCACATCTGTATGCTGCAGAAAGACTGAAAGAAAAACATATTAAGGAGTGTTAACTATTAATTACAATTTTTATGGGTTTGATTTAATTTAATAACAAGAGATGTCAAATAGAGGGGCTTAATCAACTTTATTAGTCAGATGATTAGTCAAAGATTAAAACTGCATAACACAGAAAGGAAGATCAATACACTACCACAGAAATGGAAGGCAGCAGTGACACTGGTTTACTGACTCGAAATTTGAGCTTCACTTTACCTCTTTGTAAACTGGGGTTGTTTACAACAGACAAGGGTTTCACCATTTAGTTGCATTTCTTTAAACCTAACATATCATTTTTATGCTACCTTCTTTGACACTTTTTTGGAAACTTTTTGCTAGGCTTGTACCAATCCTGCAGTAAACTGGACAGAGACTGTAAGTAACTTATCTTGTTTTGACCATAGCACTCCAAATATCAGCAAAACTTTAGACACATCCTGCATCAACTATAGCTTGGGTACAGAGACCATGTTAGCTAATTATCACTAAAATTGTTTGTCTTGTCCCTTTTCTCTGGAATGTCTCTACATAACACTGAGACTAAAATATTTCATATTGCCCCTTGTTTAAACAACTTAACATAAGTAAAAAGCAATTTGGAAGAGCTTAACATGAATAAAATTCATAGTTATAAAAACATATGTGATGTATATAATGTTGTATATTACATTGGCAGCATTATACAGCTTACAGACCTTCTCTTATCTGGCTCCATACATATTTGCAAAACAGAATCTCTGTAGTAGCCAAGCATAGCAGAATACCTAAAACCTGGCGGGTTGAGTGTCGTTTTCAAGCCTTGTTGTATTCTCCTACAGTATAGAGACCAAAAGTCACAGAAAGGTTACAGCTGTAGTACAGTTTTAGTTATATAAATTAAAATGAGTAATAAGCATTCTAAATATAATGTACTATATTTAGTCACTAGTAGATACTTTCTTATTCTTGTTAAATAACATTTTAATCACACTTACAGCTTCAAAAAGAAATACTATGATTTGATTCATACATTTTTTCTTGGGAGCTGAATGAATATATTTTCTGGTAGTAGGTAATAAAGTAACTTCCCTTCCTGGTTAAAAATTCTGTTTGTGAGAGCTGTTTGCCCAATATATTCTGTTTACAAGAGTCAGTTTCACAAACCTTCATAAAGTCCATTTCTTATCTCATATACGATCTTACAGCTTTTAGGAATGTATGTGACTAAAACTTTGCATGCTTGGTTTTTCCATTTTGCCTTTGGGTTGACTTGAAAGTACCATGGGGGCTTGGCATAATTTGGTCAACACAATATAAGAGATGGCTAATTAACCAAGAGGTTAAGGGAGCCTCTGAAATCTTAATACACACGTAACTCTCCAAGGTCCACTTTAATAACGTGTCAGTGTACTGTGCAAAGACCATCATCAACCGTGTGTTGTGTAACTATCCAAGTCTGTAGTATTTTGTCTATTCATGTCTATAGCAGTTTGGGAAAATGCATCTCAAAAATTGAATAGTTTAGTACTATGTCTTTGTGCCAGCTTCAAGGATTTAAATTTACAGTCTGCACCTCTTTTTGCACAAAATCTTCCTTTGTGGCATTTAGATCGTAGCATTTTGACTAAAAGCTTGGAAGACTTGTTCTTCCAATATGTTGTTTTGTTTTTATACATTTTTCAAGATTTACAGCCCAATCCTTCATCCTTTGTACATGCAAAACTTTCACTGAAATTCATGGGGATTTATCCTTAGCATGAAGTGTAAGTTGGTCTCACTCTACCTTTCTCTCTCAAACCCCATCTAGAGTTATGGAAAATGATCTAGAATATTATGAGGAAGATTTGGAGGGAATATGATAAGACACTTTCAATAGATGAATCATTCCCTGTGCTTGGGACTAGCAGTAATCCAGGAACAGTTTTTAGATTGAAATCAGTTGCATTTGTATCCTTCTCCCTACTGTATATTTCACGTTGGACTGATGCTGTGAGGACTGCATTATCACTACCCCCTTAGTTGCTTCCTGCAAGCATTCTTCTTGCCTTCTCAATAAGACCCTCATGGGTCTGCAGTTATTTTTGAAGATTTCTATAACCTCCTCTTAGAGCTAAAGACTTGTTATTTTAAGTTTGTTTGTAATGTAGTTGTAGCCATGTCGATCCCAGAATACTAAAGAGACAAGGTGGGTGAGATAATATATTTTATTGGAACAACATCTATTGGTGAGAGAGACACTTGAAAGTGTGGGTCTTTCACCAGCAGAAATTGGTCCAATAAAAGATATTATCTCACCCAGCTTGTCTTTATTTTAAGTTTATATTTTTCACTCGTCAGAGTTTCTGACCGGGGTTCAGCTGGATACAAAGGCAGGCTAATGAAGAGTCTTTTGTAATGATTTCAGAAGTTGGTCTGCTGAGAAGTGTGATCTGAGCCTAGCCTAAATGGGGAGACTTTGTCTAGCTTCTAAGAAGCGTGATCTGTTGGTGACCATAGCCCAGAGGTTGCCCATCTTTTTCATGGTGGAGAACACGTTTTAATTCTGAGATGATTTTCAGAGCTGTCTCCTATAAGATGGGAATAAGGAGGAAATTCTGGCACCATAAGACCAGCCATGTCTTCACAGATCACCATCAAGTGCTCTGCACATCATCAGTAGTCCTCAGACCACAGTTTACACACATTATACACTGTAGGAATGTGCTGGGCAGGCCTACTCCCTGTGCCTATGGAAGAAATGAGGACAAGACCAGTGCTTCTGAAACTATAAGGATCCACCAGTCAAACCCCTTTATGTGGGGAGAGCATGTCAGTCACAAGGACTACTCCATGCATTTAAGGGGAAAGGAGAAGTCACCCCCATCACCTGTAGAGCATCTTTTTCACAGGACTTTTACTTGTGTTGTGTGCAGGAAAAAGGCTCTATTCCTATATGTATTTCTCGATGGAAATATGGATAACATTTTCAAATGTGCTTAAGTCACTTAGGAACTTGACTTTCAATGGGACTCGGGTTCCTAAATAACTTTAGATGATGGGACTTAGGCTGCTAAGAAAACATACAAAGAAAACAAAGTCTTCCCACTTCTGTGCACAGAGCAGCCACCCACCCTCTGGTTATCTGAGGTTTGACCAATGGATTCGATGTTGCTGCAGGGCAATCTGTACTGCTAAGAGCAGGGGGTGCATGCAGAGTGATGCAGAGGGTTGTCCAGTTTTGGGTGCTGAAGCTTCCTATCCCCGGGATCCCTACAGTTCCATGATACCATGTCTCTTCTTCGTCTGGAGCCTTCCCAAGAAGAGTTGGTAATAGAGCTGGGTGAAATTTTTCATCTGAAACATTTTTTCAATTAAAAATATGGATTTGGGTATCCATTTTACAATTTTATGTCATATTTTCTTTTAGGAGTTTCATTCAATTGTATTAAAAAGCAAAAACATAAATAGACATGTGATGGGATGCCCTACTCCAGAAGAAGCAATGGAGGTGAGTCCTCTGAGCAGCCCACAGCCAATCAGGGAGGAGTTGCAGGAAGCAACCAATCTAGGCCCGGGAGGCTCAGATAAACGGGAGCTGCAGGGCTGAGTGAGAGTAGGTCACTTGCTGTTGGAAGCTCAGGGAGTGAGGACTGTGTCCCTGGAGGGCTGAGAGAACGGTAAGCACTTTGGACAGAGCAGCTGCTAGCAGGGACAAGGGGAGTGAGAGGGAGCTCCTAGTGGGCTGCTAGGATTAAGCAGCTGAGTGCCCTGAGGTGAGGGCAAAGGAAATGTTAGGGCCATGGAGAAGTGGCCCGGGGAAATATAGAAGCATTGGCAGAAGTTGAAGAGGTGCTGCAGGAGGCTGCTATTTACAGCATTCCTGTTTTGGGAACTGGAGTAGTGGATGGGTCTGGGTCCCCCCATGCCCACTTGCCACCGGGGAAGTGGCTGGACTTTTTGACCAAGATACACAACATGGGAAGGGGGAAATATGGACGGCGACCTAGACAGAGGCTGAGTTGTTAAGAGCATACTACAGTTCTGGAAGCTGGGAGAGGAGCTGTAGGCAGAAGCAGAGATGGAGTGAGGGTGTGCAGACCATGGACGAGGGCGCCGGCCTTGAGTTAATCCTCAGTGTGACCAGGAGGAGGTACCCTGTGACAAAACACAAAATATTCATTTCCCGGTGAACAAAGAGTTTCATTCAACCCCAAATGATTCTTTTTTCAACTTCTTCATTTGCTAAAAATCCTGAAAAATTTCATTTTTGAGTCAAATGATTTTTTCCTGATATTTTTTGGAACTGGTAGCAAAGCAGAATCCATTATTCACACAGCTCTATTTAAATCTCTGTAGCTTTGAGTTCCTGAGGTTTTCTGGGTCCTCTCTTCCCTTCCTTCACATTGTACTGCAGAATGATGTTATACAAATTAAAGAAAATATTTCTTTATACCAAAAAATGCTAGTATAAAAACAGAGCATTGTGCTTTATGGACAAATGGATCTCCAGTTCAGCTTCAATGGAGTTAAGGGTGGGATCCCAAAGTATCAGGGTTTCACTCAATATCTATATTGAGAGATTATCCAGGTTCTGGTAGCAACTGAATGCTTTAACAGGGATGATCTGCTCTGGCTTCCAGTAAAATTAACCAGGAACCAAAGGTTCCTAGAATCCTAATGAAAATTAAACTGGAACAGAAACTTGAATCTGATGGAATGGGACCCTTTTGGCTATCAGGGAGTGAATTCCATGATACTGTGATTGTCTGAGAGAATATCTAACCACCCAGGTTTCCAGTCATGGATCTGAACCACTCAGTTCTGAGAGTGACTGCACAGCACCTTAAGCATGGGGGGAGGCGGAGAAGGGCGGGGCATTGTTTGGTTTGCTGGGGGAGGAGAGATATCATTTGGGAGGCAGGAGAGAGGCATTCATGCTGCTGAAAAAGCAGAGCGGCTCAGTGTGTCGACACTGACTAATTCTCCAAGGACCGGAAGGGCAGGGAGTAGATAAAGGGCAAGCCCAGGGGCAGAAGCCCCCTTTTCCCTGGACCAGGCAGGGCACCTCCCACCCTTGGAAGAGGTAAAATACCAGGTTCGGTCAGGCCCTGCTGTGGGCATTGCACTAGCTGCTCCTTTCCTGCGGGCTGGGAAGGAATTTTTCCCTCACCACCAAATTGGCCAAGGAGGAGGGGGTCTCTTTTTCACCTTCCCCACAGCGGGTTTGGAGGGGGCTTTGTTATGGTGAGTAGGGAAGGGAGTTAGGCTGTGATGTCACAACTCAGTATGTAAGTGTGGGGCGGATGTCCAGTGCAGGTACTCCATAGGGAGGGGATACAGTGATCAGATAAGTGGCTTATTAAAGGACTTAAAGGACGTGTTTGTTAAAGAGTGGAACACGGGTTTGGGTTGCCTATGAGTGGTATGGCAGGGAGCCAACCCCACTCTCCTTTATTGTCTACTTTAACACTCATTTGAGGCAGGAAGTGGTAAGGTGCCAGCAGTGGGTTGGCAGGAGACTAGGGTGAAAAGGTTGGGGGCTAATGAAAATCCCCCAAGTAGATATTGAAATGATCATGGAATTAACTGCACTGTACACTTTTATCTGCTGGGTAGTCCCAGACATCTAATAATGAAGTTGCAGTTTAATTGAACCATATCCGGTGTCTCCTGTCCTTTTTCCGACATAACCGAACACTACTAATCTAGTTATGCTAAAAAGCTTCCTCTTTTCTTTTTTGTTCCTAATTCTTTTGTCATTATGTTGATACAGCCATACATGTGGTAAGGATCTTTTTCCAAGCTTCACAATTACATGAAAGAAAAACAGAGTTTAAATCCCATGTACATTCTAGTGTATAAAATATGAAAGGAAATTAAAACACATTGGAAAAATTAAAAAAAAGCTGTTGAGTTGAGAGTTAAAATAGCATATAATTTTTAACAGGAGGCAACAAAGTGAAAACTATTTTGTGTAACTAAGTACTTAATTCTGAAAAATTCTGGGAAAGACAAAGCAATATGACTTTGCAACCAACACAACAAAATCAATTGAAACAATAACAGTAATATGCTTTTTCTTGAACAGCAGTTCACACGCATGTACAATGTTAAATTGTAAATTGACAAAAGCAATCCAATATTAGCAAGAAATGTATCCTTCAGTTTGGAGCATTACCTTAGTGACTTCTTTAATGCACTCCATTAACTATTGGAGAATATATAGTTCCAAGTTAAAAATACATTGCTTTATTCTGGTTGGGGTGTTACATTTTCAGAAGGGAGTGTGTGAGATTTAGCTACACTACTGTCTCTCGGTAATTAAAATCTGCATATTTTAATTCCCCCTCTAATTTTAATTAGTTGTGGTATTCTTCAATGTACCAGCAATAGAGTATATTGTTTGCGGAGAGAGGAGGTTACTATTCAATTTACTTCTGAAGTGGCCATATTTCAGTGATGGATATAGATGTAGTTCTCCAGCATGAATTTCATTTTGTGAAGGACTTTAGGATCTGTCTGGATGAAAGATATTATATATCACAAATATAAAATTAAATAGAGACTGTCAGATTAAGAAATCATGGGGCAGTTCCTTACCTGTTGTAAACTGATGTAGTTTGCTAGCTGAAGATCTGGCCCATACCTTATTGTTTCATATATCACGTGTTGGGTGATAACATGAGAGAGACTCCATGCGTGTAAAAGTAAACTAGCTCTTTATTATGAGCAGTGTTTACATTGATGCTGCAACTGCAGCTTGTATTCACGTCATGTGAACAGTGATTGATTTCCTGGTTCCTCCTCCAAACCCCTTCTTCTTGAAATCTGTGGTTCTCCATCCAAGTTCCTTGCAGGTTGTTGCACCTTTTCTTTCAATAATTGTTGTTGTATCTTTCGTGCCAGCATTTCCTGACTTGCTGGGACCAGAGGTCACTGAGTGGTCTGTTGGGTCTTATAGTCCTGCAAGTGTGTTGGTCTTTGAACCAGTCTCCTATTTGTTGTTTGTTTTATCACTGGTGCGGGACATGTTTCCAACCACTTGTAGTCTTCATTTTCTTGGGTGACATCCTGTTGGTCCACTCATCTACCTTGTTTCTGGCCCTCCTACATCAGCCCAACTGATAGCTGAGGCTCATACTAAGTCCTCTGGAGCCTGACCTTTGTGTTACCAGATTTGCCCGTCACCTTGAGGTATACGCATTTATTAGGGTTACCTTCCTGGAACGGGGGTGTGATTCTATTAATGCATTGCTTGTGTTACTTGTGTGTTCATATGGCTACAGGTCCCCTCCTAATGGAGCTATCCTGCAGGACCTAAAGTTTTCAGGGCTGGGTTCCTCCAGCCCCAGATTCAAATAAACCCCCCACAGATACACGCACACATTCCAGATTAACCGAGTGCGTCTGAGCGGATCGGGCTATCAGCACTCTCAGCTGATCCCTTATATGTCCCTGAACTCAGCAGGCTGGGTGACACAGCACTTTCAGCGGCCACCCGTATATGCCCCTTTGCAATGCACCAGAATAGAGCACACTTCTTGAGCTGGCTGGGTCCAAACAGCACTTTTCAGCTGCCTCCCTCCCCCCCCCCAATTTTCCCCAGGACTCAATCAGGCTGCGTCAAACAGCACTTTCAGCTGCCACCCTTATATGCCCCTGGACTCCATAGGCTAGGCAGAGCAGCACTTTTCAGCTGCCTCCCCCCTCACGCTACAATTATTCTAGCAGTAACACCCTTGATGAGCAAACCCCATAGGATTTTTGGGCACTCCAGGGATCTTTGGCTTAGGTAAAAGAAGCGTTCCTGCAGAGCGAGATAGGAAGTTGAGAGAGAGAGAGAGAGATTTCAAACAGCTTGATTATAACAGTTATAGTTTTATAAACCTGGCAATAAACTGATACTAATAGTAATACCATGCAAGGAGAGAAAAACCATCAAATGCTTCCAATACTGCACAATTACAGTTGGGGTATTGGAGAAAGCTAACCCAGGTTTGATTACAAAAGTAGAAAGTTATACCTGGATTGAGAGAGAGTGAGTGTGTTGGGGGAAGAAGCCGGCGGGGGGAGGGGAGTGTCTCACCACTCCATGCAGCTCAAAGGTTCCCAGGAGACAGGCTGTTCAGCTTAGGGTCTGGAGCGCTTGTGACAGGCAGAGCCCCTAACACAATCAGTCAGGAAGAGGGGAAGTTCCAGTGGAACTGATGCAGAATTTGGATCCAGGCATCAGAAAAGGGGTTTGAACTTTGGTAGGGGTTTTTGTAGTCACCAGGTTTGTTTATGGGTAAACAATATCTCAAGGAAGTATCCCAGAGTGGTTTTGTTTATGCTGGACAAAAGGAGCTGATCATTCCTGGCTATGGGCAGTGTTCCTTGAGAGAGCTCACAATGCAAACAGGATTCAGTGTTTTACATATCAATAACTAGAATGGTCTGATAACCGCAGAGCTGGATGTGTACAGGTGTGAGTTCATTTACATCATGAGCAGAGATCTTCCATCATGCAGTGCATCCCTGCTTTGGCAATCCCAGAGTTCAGTGCGGTCCCTGCTTTGGCGGTTGCTTCTCCATACGCTATGCTAATTCTTGTTCCATCTTCGATGTAGATGATGTTAGGGGAGTTGTATGACCCTTGTTGGGATGGTTTTAGGTGTGTCTTCTCCTGCCTTTTCATACTGAGATGCCTTTGGTTTCTGGTTCAAGCAGGGGCTGGGGGGGGGATTCAGGTGACCCAGAGAGAATAGGGGTTTTGCGTCCTGGTTCCCCAAGAACACAGAGCTGCCAAGTAACAAGTGTCCTGTCTGTCTGCCACTACCACACAGCTGTCTTCAATTTCATCACCACCACTGTGGTCAGTCTGTAACTGCCTGCATCCCACTGCAACGTGTACTGTTGGCTTTCACCATTGTTTTGTGTAACTATTTGAGGGTTGGACCCACACCCTCTGACCTGTGCATAGTGACCTCAGGTTATTGGCTCCTTTGTTGCAGTGGAATGCTTGGTTAGCTTGGAGTTCTTTTAACTACTTCTGTGTACTGTACATAGTTTCTTTATTTGGCTGCTGGAACCTGCCCCTCCTGAGAAGCACAGTCTTGGTTCAGAGGCCCGTCAGCATCTGTACTGGACTACTATCTGGTCCGTGTGTGGGGGAGGTGGGTGGAGTATTGCAATAGCCCGACATTGTCAGGTAAGGATAGCTTCCTGTCTGATTTGCCTTTACCATCAGTCTCTTGGCTATGTATTTCGCTGAATCTGCTTAACCCTTGCTTTGTAGAAGCCAGAAGATGTCTTGTGTACAAATTCCCATTTGGTGCTGAACTGTTTCAATTCTGGTGCAGTACCCTGTGGCCCATTGTCTGAGCACAGAGTGTCAGGTATGCCACCCCTTCAGTGTCTGATCACATTTCTTACCTGAATGTCCTCCCATAAATTGGAGCAGTAATCTACTGAGACCATGTAGCTCCTTTCACTAAAAGTGAACAGGTCTCTTCTGACCTTTGCCCCAGGGCCGGGTTGGGATTTTATGAGACTGCAGAGTTTCCTTCTGTTGTTGATCACTATACTGTTTGCACATCTCTGATTGCTCCACGTACGCCCTCATCTGGGCATTCATGGCTAGTCAGAAGATACTCTCCCTGACTCTTCTCAAGTATGCCTTTACCCCCAAGTCTGAAGTATGTACCTCTGTCATGACGTCAGCTCTGAAATCTGCTGAAATTACTTCTTGGTCTCCTTGTGTACACAGCTCATCCTTCCTCTGATAGCAGGGGTAACATCCAGTGGCATTTGCTCCTTACCATCTGATTTTTGCTGGAATATGAATAGTTTTACTGCTTGGAGCACACTATGCTTTTCAATGATTTGTTGGATTGCCTGAAGCCTCCCAATGGAATAGTGAAGGTATTGTATCTATTTTATCTACAAAGAATGAATAGTCTTGTTTCCCTGAACACAGCAGCAATCAAAGAACAGGAGGTAGTTTTTCTGCTCACAGCTACAAGCCCCTTTCTTCAGCCAGCACTCAGCCCAAAAGCTTTTTCTCTAGGCTTTTTTCCAGGCCACGCTGTGCTTAATCAGTTTGTCTGGCTTTCCGCTGTCTCTCATGTGTCTTCTGTGGTGTTCCTTCCCTTCTCTTTCCATACTCCTCTACTCAAAACAATACCCAGTCAAGCTCTTCTCCCACATAGTTCAAATTCCTTCTGCAGTCTCACATGTGCCTTTATTTTGCACATTGACCTATGCCTGTGTTTGGAGTGCAGACTGTTTCATAAAGGAGCTTAACTGTTTTTTAAAGGCAAGGAAACAAGTTTTACCCACCAGGTTCCATGACATTTTGCCCAACCCACAACACTACCTCCTCCTTAGCTCTGCCCATCGCCCCGAAGTGGCCTAAAATGGTAACATCCAACAACTCATTCTAGACAGAAACTAAATTGGTGCAGGAAAGTGATGCTTCCACAAGATACTGCTGCATAGGGGAACCCTTGTTTGCAACACAAGCATCACATTTCTTGCACCAGTTTTCTACATCCTGCCTACATTTTACCCATTAGAAATTTTCTCTTAATTTGACTAAAGATTTTGCAACCTCAAAATGTCCAGCAGATTTAAAATCATATAACCTCAGCACCTTTTTATTTTTTTTAAACATCTAGTACAATGAGCTGATTCCTGTAACCATCACCTGCTAGTTTCTCCCATCTCCTATGCAATATTTTATCTTTAAACTCCAAGCTGTCCTACTGTGACCAGGAAGCTTTTACTGTGATATTGTAAAGGGACACTACATTCCAGGATCACTGTGTTTGCCAGTTGATTTTCCAATCACATACTATCCTGAAATCATGATCCTCTCATTGGGAAGATTTAGTTGCTATGGGGTCCATTCCTACAGCACCATCCCCATTGTTCCAGGAACATGGGCACTGTTGCAAATTAGAGGAAGAGAGGCATGCTGGGAGCAATGGATTTCCTGTTTGGGGCAAGGTTTGCAATTAGCCTCTTTACAAGGCCATCTGGACAAGGCACCAGCATTACCATGCTTATGGCTAGGCCTCTGTGTAATTGTGAAATCAAAGCACTGCAATTTCCAATGACCACTTTCCAAGCAGCTCCTCAGGATTCCTGAATCTAAAGAGCCACTGAAGGGAAGCATGGTCTGTCCTGACCATAAACTCCATCCCATATAAATAGCGATGAAAATTTTCTATAGATTTAACAACTGCTAGGAGTTCCTTCTGGAGAACTTTTTGCTGTATTAATCCAGCCTCCTCTAAAGTCCTTTGTCTTCTTGTGTCAGTACTTCCACAAACATTATGCATCTTGATACATTTTTTCAGTAGCTTGCTATGCTTTTTCCCTCTTTGCTTCTGGGAAGGTGGCTGTTTAATGGCTCGAGTCCCCAGTATCAATCTTGTGATGGACCAGTGTAGTACAACCTATATTTTTGTTGGATCTGGAGAGCTACTCATGATTCCTACCCATTCTGCAGTTACTCATTCAAATGTAAAGCACTGTGCTGGAACAAGTCCAAAAGAAACTCTGGGAGATCATCTTTGTCTTTTTCCCCTGTAGTTTTCTTCTATGCCTTACTAAATCTGTTTCCTATTTTACAACTGTCGTTCCCTTTTATACTATTTTCTGCTTGTCAGAAACATTCAGCAATTGGACAAGGATCCATTCCTGCTTCAGATCCCCAACAGCTGTAGCAGCTAAGATTTCCCTGAAATCCTGGGTCTCAAAACAGGTTTCAATCACTCCCTATCTTTCCTCTGCTGGAAAATGAGCACAGCATATAGCTGTTATGATGGCTTCTGCCTCAGGAGGCAGGACAACTTGTTCACTGCAAACAAATTGCTGACAAATCTTTTGTCTTACCTAGAGTACACCTTTCAATGGAATTTCCACAGATTGAATTTGTAAGACATCTTTCCTGGCCTTGATTACACAGTTATTAGCAATAATGAAATCCAAACTGATTATTAACTCATCCACTATCTTGCCTACCCAGACTTCTTGCTCATATTCCAAAGATCCAATTTTTCTTCTTTTGAGCCCAGTTAAGTGATTCCGTTTGTAGCATGTCTGAGCAGCGTCTACTATGCCTGTGCATTTCACAGATCTTATTACATACCCATTATTGTTCAGCTGCCCAGGTCTAAACAAAAGCTGGAGCTGATCCTTGTATGCCCCTTTACCTTTGTATCCCACGAACTCGATGAGTGACTTTCACTAGGCATTTATGATGATACTGAGTCCTGGCCAGCCTTATACTTATAGCAGTCCTCTTTCTATGGCCAATGTTTTCACATTTAACCCTTATTTAACTGAACTGCTTCCCTTTTTTTTCATTATTGCCAATTTCTCTTACTTTAGAAAGCAAATTTATCCTTTTCTCTAATCACTGAAAATGTCATAAACCAGATTAGAATCCTCTTTCCATCATACATAGTAGATGCAGAACTGTAGTTACAACTCATGGTGGTCAGCTTCCGTCTTCATCATTCGTGTCTGCTGCTTCTTCTGGTGCACTGCAGAAGAATTGAAATCCCATGGAAAATTCCACAGCCTCTCAAAGTGTCTTTGTCCTCATTTTACTGATCTTGATCTGCAAGTCTATGTCCAACTGTGGATCTGTAAATTGTCTTATTGGCTATTTATCCTGGAAGTCCTCATTGTTATCTGGATATGCAAGCAATACAAGTCTCAGTTCAGGTGGGTCTCTTCTTTCTCTCGCCTTCTAGCTTTTACCTGTGTCCTGGCCAGCTCAGACTAATGACTGGCTCCAAACCACATTTCAAAGGCTTATACCAGGGCTTGGATAACTAAATAACTAACTGTCTTTTCTGGACGTAAGTTCTGCAGCACCATCAGAGTTGGGCCACACAAGCTGTCAGCTAGAAAGTGCCCTTTTCGTTTCTTTCCAACCATTCAGTTGGGCTGTGATGTTGAAATGAGTCAAATAAGTCTCCCAGGGAGTTTTTCCTTCATTATTTAGTCTGGATAATCTTCTCTCTCCCATCTGGGCCTCTGTGGGCTGCAAATAGGGTAAAAAAAATGGCTGTGAATGTCTTACCCAACTCCTTAGTCCAGTCTTACCCAACTCATTCAGGTGACTAACTTCCACTGTGGTACTGTGACCCCTTGATTTATTTCTCAGAGTGAGTTCTCAGCTTCTTAAATTCTTGCTGCAGCTGTTTTCTATTAGCAAGTTCCAAGTTGACGAGGGATTTCTTGGTCTCCCCTATTTCCTAGCAAACCTTCTAGTCTCTGGCAGTCGGGTTACTGGTCACCTCTTCAGTATCTCTGGCCATTCCAAACAGGGAGTTTTGAAGTTGGCTTCCTAATCTGTCCAGTCCTTTTGTACTTGCTGCTTCAAAAAAGATTTCATCTCTGCTTGCAGATAATCTTTCAGGGAAGCCTTCAGTTCTTATTTTAAATCTTGTTTTAATTTCTTCTGGCCATTTGTGATTTCTGCAAGCAGCTCCATTATTCCATTTTGGTTCAACAGAAATACCAGATCACAATTTCTTTCCTTGGAAACTGGATACCACCCCTTACACCAGTGGTTCCCCTTTTGACACCAGTAGTTGGCCAAAGTTCAGGGCCTTACAGGTTGTTTCTCTTAGGAGGAGAAACTGATGATGGAGTCAGGTATCTTTGATGCAATCCTGTTTACAAAGAATGTACAAAGTCCTCTTCCCCTAAACATAGGATAAATAAAACAACAGGAGACAGTTTCTCTGCCCATGCTTCAAGTTTCTCTAGGCTCTACTCAGTGCAACACTGCATATTCAGGCTGGTTTTCTGCTGTGTCCTTTGTGGCCTCACATGTGCCTTTGTTTTGGATGATGGCATTTGTCTGTGTTTTTGAGTGAAGATTGCTATTGTTTATAAAGGAGCTTATCTGTTTCTTAAAGCTATCTTAAATGAAGAGAGCGGTTATAACCACTAGCTTCAGTGATGTTTGGTCCAACCCACAAAAATATAAGTAATATTTTATAATTCTGTGACTTTTTGCAAAAAAAAAAAAAAAAGAGAGTGAGCTCAAGGCCTTTACAAAATGGGTTAATCTTTTCGGCATCCTGTTAGCCAATATGTATATGTTATACGTATTTCACACCATTTTAATATGTATTATACATAATATTATATATAAATGTTAGCACAAAGCTTTATAATTGACTGGAATTATGCTTACTCTCATTCACTTATTCTAAGCATCCCATAACACTGTATAAAGCTGCTGTCCACTTTGGCACTAGCAAATACAAAATCTGTCAAAATCAAAATACATTCGTTCTGTGTCCTACTATAGATACCTTTATCCCAACTGGTTTTGACTGTAGGATCCAAAACAGAGAAAGGAAAAAAAAAAAAAGTACAGAGTTAAGCAGCAAGTTAAGGAACTGTTTCAAAACAGTGGAGTGGATTTTAGTGACGTGTAAAGAGTTTTGTAACTTGTAAAATCATACTATAATAGTACTACTAGCTGAAATGCATATCTTTAAAGCATGCTGTGAGATAAGAATTGCTTTCCAGAAGGAAGGTATGTGTGTTTCCTTTTCATATTGTACTGTTTTGTCTTTAGACAATAAATTTGGCTAAGTTTAGTTTTTTGGTGTCTTGAACATTTTTAAAAATGAACTGTGAGTGTGGTCAAATTATTGGCTATACCTTTAAGTCAATAATCCCTTTTAAATTAGTAACATGGGAAGACAGTTTAAGTATTTGGTTCTAAGCGTATAATTCTTCAAGGTGAACATACCATCCATTGTCACTACTCAATCCCTTGTGAGACTAGGTTTTAATAGCACATTTTATATTCTCTGTGGTAGGTACTGGCTTCCAGAACTGAAACCAGTATAGATAAGCATGGTAAATTACTTTGCTTCACCAAAATACAATCATTTATGGTACAAAAATATTAAAATTTCTTCTAAATGCAATAATTTAGGTAAAGTATCTCCACAAAGTGAAAGTCCCAGGGCCTTTAAATTTTCAGGCAATGGTTTATATATGGTGACGTGTGTTAAAAATGTTGGATTCCGTATATAGCAGAAAGACTGTAGATTGTATTCCCAATTCATAAAGCAATATATGTGCTCAAGTAGGCCACGTAGCACTTTAACTGTGGGCAGCTATAAGGCTACTTTACATGGTGCACTGCTAAAATAACAGGTACAAAAGACCTATGGATTTTATGAGAAAAGTTGAACAGTCTTAGATTCAAACACAAAGCAAAGGGAGCAACTTTGCAATCAAAGAAAAAGTTTTTAGCTAAGAAGAAAAAGGTGTCAAGTTTTTCTGTGCCAGTGTCAACCCCCTATTTATTTATTTTTATTTATATTTATAAATATTTATGTTTATTTATTTATAATAGGTGCTATTTATATAGATGCTTCAAGCCCACTGCAAATAGCAGAGGCAACCATTACATAACCCAGCTGGAAAAACATTAATACCCATATATGTTTGATGAATCATTTTACACAAATAAAATATATGTGACCTATGTAATACTTAGGATTTCATATAATAAATGCTATGAAAGAAGATATGTTTGAATATACTAATTATGTCCCTGCTGAATGATGTACCAGACATGACTGGCCTAGCCCAATAAATTTGGTAACCCCTAATGTTAATTAAATTTAATTTGAATGCATGGTCCATTGGAAATTCCTGATAGAAAATACTCATTCCAGGAGCAATGAAGAGTTAAATATATTAAATTAATATGGGGTTTATTTATATATTTTAAAATGCACATAATGTGTGTATATATATATATAATTCTATATATATACACACACACACACATTTTATTATTAAAAGCAAACCAATTTAGTGAGAAAAAGTGGGTGAGGTAATATCTTTTATTGGACCAACTTCTGTTGGGGAGAGAAACAACAACGGATGTCGGTCCAATAAAAGACATTACCTCACTCACCTTGTCTCTCTAATATCCTGGGACCGACATGGCTACAACAACACTGCATACAACCAATTTAGTGTCATTTAATATATAACATGGACTTAATTATGAATGTCAGATGTGGGGGAAAGCACTGTCTGAGTGGAAGTCCCTGGAGGCATTATGCCTGCACAGTAAAGGATACCTCAGGGATGCTGAGAAAAGCTTGATTAAAAGCAGCAGTTTCTATACCTGTGCACACATCTCAGTGCCGCTATGCAACCACATATTGGGACATTGAGGCCAAGGCCACATCCCAACTATATCCTGAGAAGTTCCCTCTGAAGTGCTACATTAGAGTTGGCTGCCCTCCCCTTCACTTATAAACAAATTCTGTCTGGCTTTTAATGCACCCAAACAAGGGCAGGCATGGTTTAGCACTAGCTTGAACAAAAAATACATAGTAAAGCAGCTGTTACAAATGCGAAACTGTGAAGGCAGTTGCATATCACTGGAAACAATTGTGAGCAGAAATAATAGATAGTTGATTGATTAGTTTTCTTCTTTGTGTTCTCCCCTTCCCTATGGGTGTGATTATGGTCCTTTTCCATTGATTAGATTGTGAGTTCCTATGGCCTGGCAGAGTTCTTGAGTGAGAGTCTCACCCCTGCTCCAGTATATTTACCCTGGGTTAAAAGGGCCAGAGCAGTGTAAACAGACACTAAAAACATTAGTTCAGGTTAGGGAAGATTCTTCTGGTCCAGGCACTGTGGAAGGCCACCATAAAGCTGCCTTCTTTAGACCCCCTTGCCAGCCTTGACATAGGGCTACTAGGGGTGGGGTAGAAGGCATGTAAGGAGTAAGTCCACAGCATACAGTACTATGCAGATTCTAGGCAGGACTGCAGCTCATAGGGCAGGTCTGGGAGGCTCTGTAACAGGGGGCAGGTCTACAGTACAAATTTACTTCGACACAGCTGCACCCCTGGTGAAGACGTTCTAAGCTGACGGGAGAGAGCTTCACCTCTCTGAGTGATGGTAGCTATGTCAGCGGGAGAAGCTCTCCTGCTGACATAGTGCTGTCTACATGGGGGAATAAGGTCGGTGTTACTATGTTGCTCAGGAGTGTGGACTTTTTATCCCTCTGAGCAACATAGTTATACCAAAGTAAGTGTAGCGTAGACTAAGCCTTAGACTTCCAGAGCTGTTTAAGTTATACTGGGGGGCACCTTCAGTTCCCAGAGCAACTCAGGATGAGGAGGGAAGAAAGATAACTTCAAACTACTATAGCTGTACCTTCCCTGAGCTCCAAGTTCTGTGCTGTGCCATTTAGAAGCAGAATATAGAATCTCACTCCTCATCTCTGGACAGGTCTGCATAATGCTGTGTATATCTTTGACCTTCTATAAACAATTTCTGCATTCTTATGGCTGACTTCCCCCTTAAAATCCTTGGTTTTCCCTCTCCTAGTAAAGATCAACACTGCACTTTCCTTCTTCAGCAAGGCTAGATATATTATTCACTCTGAGACCACTGTCATTACTTCTATAAAGATCAGCTAGTAGTAGAGAGAGGTGTCCTGAAGACCAAGCGTGTTGTCACCAATGTAATGTGCATGAGCAAAAGTTTTGATGGAGAAAATGTATTTCAATTTTGCTGCCACTATGCTGGTACTGTTTCTGTTAGACAGTCAGTCAGGCTTAGAACTTGTAGACATGGTGTAGCCAAATGGTGGGGTAGCAATGATAATATTTGGACTTCTCACTAAATAGGTAAGTTATGTAACTAATGTGCCTCATTTTTAGCCCCTCTAAATTTTACTGATTTCTATGCCCTTATTGGTCCATGTAGATCCTGCTGGTGTGCTTTAATAAGGTGCTGTTTGAAACTGGGGACTTTTAATACACACCACCAGGGTCTACATGAACCAATTAATGTGCAACATATCAGTGTGCTTTAGAAATCACACCTCAGTAGAGCGCATTACTCCGTTGTGTCAACAAGCCCTTAGTCTTTGATGTCTTATGCCATCACATTTTATGTTACATTTTATAACTCATAGTAACAAGTTAAGATTAAACACAGTAGAAATTAAATGGGTGCCACCAGTATTCAGGACCTTGTCCAATCCCACTAATATCAGTGGGAGTGTTGCTATTTTGGGAAAATTGGGCCTGAAGTTTTCTTCAGATCAGGGGCCTGTTGTTGTTAACTGTCTATAAATCAGCTTGTGTACATATTTGGTGCTATGTCCGTCATAACAACTAGATAATTTATGTCCATTCTCGGTTTTTTAAAGTGGTTGAGGTATCTTTCAAATCAAATTAGCAAGCAGTGGTAGATATTGCAATTTGTCAGGCATCTGATTTTCCTTGTAATTTACCACATGCATAATTTGGAGTGCTTGGAAAGCTCCCTGAATTAGAATGATGGTATTATTGCCATTAAGAATAAGGTGCCCTACTTATATCTGGCACAGTAAAGCAGTAGTTAATAGCATGTTAATCTTGTCGTTCAGAGGGTGAGAAATTAAACTTTCTTTTGAATTTGTACATTGCACCCCAGTTTTGTTTAGGGAATAAAGATCTTATAAGTAGCTGCAATTTTGATGGAAGGTAGGAGAGAGGTAGAAATTGTACTTCATACCTGATTTAGCCTGAACATGGGTGCAAATCCCTACTTTTTATCAAAAATTAAGAGCATATGTTTCAGAACTCAGCCCTAATTTGCAATGAATTGCTTCAGTAAAACCACTTATATCAGTATTGTTAATCTTAATGGTTTCAAGTGACCCATGTTCTAATAATCCAGACTGTCAGTTGAGTGAAAACCTTTTTCTAATTAAGAATATTTGACCACAAGAGGGAGTTCCTTGCCAACTGTTTACTTATCATGAAAGGAGAGTGTATTGATATTACAAAGAAAAGTAACATATAGGAAGTATTTCTACCTTCAGTTGGTTTTAGGGCAAAGTAAGAAACAATTGATTTAAATATTAAAAATCTTTGAATCTTTTAGAGTGCAACTACTTCCCTCTGAAAATCTATAACTGTATTTTATCTTTGTTTAAAAATATAAATATAACTATTAATTAATAAACATAAATATGCTTTATATTTAAGAGTCTGAGATGTAGTGGCATAAAGAAATAATAAAATAATTATTACCTGTGAAACATATATCTTTATTCTTTATTACTAGCTTTTAAATATGACATTTCCTTTCCCCCTTATGGCATCTATACTTGTAAAAATATGTAACTGAAAGCATATGTAACATTAAAAATGTACAGTGAAGTGGCTTTAAAGTGCATCACTAGGAAATGCAAGCTTATATCTAGTATTGTTAACCCTTTAGTATTTAGGCAGGATATATAACTTACAAACAACTACAGAGAATCCGGTTGTTTTCTACCTAAATTCCTCATTGTTTCTAATAGCGTTGATATTAATTCTTGTAATTGTTCTTAAGATCTAGTTGAAAAGAGTGTAATACTTTTTCTGACTTATTCCTAAAGAAGAAAATGTAGATGCTTTGAAACATTTTCCTATGCTGTGTTAACTATTTTTGACATATCATGCCACATGAAGACATATTTTTAGAACATTTTCTTTTAATTTAACCAGAGCTGACAAGCAAAGAAATCAAAATCCTTTGGTGACCTGAAAAGAGCCCAATAGCTTATTAAAAAGGATTTTTCCCACCTGTTCATAGAAAAAACATGCGGCAAAATAGGAGTATGCCACACATTTATGTGTGTGTCCACCAGACAGAAAAAGAACATCATTAGTGCAAAAGTGTCATGGTTTTTCATACCTAGAGAAAGCTGATAATCCAAAAAATATATGAAGTGTAATTTCCAAGAAAAAAAAATTAAATTGTTTCCGGGTATGTATGAACAAAGAGCATTTACAAAAACTAGTCTGTAAGTATGATCCCTGCTACCCGGTTTTCTCATACAAATGTGTATTTTTCATTTACCAGTCAGAAAAATATAGTTGGGTTGACAGTGTGGCCAATTTAATATATAGGATTGGTGAGCCTCAAAAGGCTGGGGGGTATGGTTGGGGTAAAATCAGCTCCAAAGCTCAGACAGTTATCCAGAGCATATTTGGTTTTTATGGTAATGATCCTTCTCACTTTTATAGCACTTTTTTTGTGCTTTACAAATATTAGTTATTAAACTTCACAAAGCCCTTGTAAGGAAGGTAAATTCTTTTACCTCCATATGATAGTAAGAACACTTACACGCAGAGAAAGAAGGCAAAACTTTGAAAATGTTAGAAATATCCAATAGGTATTTGATCATAATTACCCATTTTCTGTGTGCCCTCTGGTTAACTGCACTCTAATTGGGCGCCTAATATTTTAAAAAGCCAATATTTTCTAACATTGAACATACCTAAAATTCCTAAGATGTCCCTATTTCTACTGGTTTGCCCATCCCTGATTGTTATAGTTATAAAATAATCATTTAAACATGATATTTTAGCAGCCATCCTTATATATGATGCAGAATTCAGTCATTCATTTTGTACTGTATGATCCAAAGGCAGATATTTATCAAATCAAATGGCATGGTATATTAATCAGAAAAGATGCTATCATATAAATTTAGTTCTTCATTTTGAAGGGTTTAGAATTCAACTGAAACAAAATTCCCTGATTTGGATCATGACATTATAAGTTAGATATATTATTATATGTATTAGCTACATTAGTTCACATTATTTTTAAGACTTAATTCCATCTGTAAAGAAGGGATGCATCCCTTCCAGATGTGGAAGTTTAAAAAAAAAAAAAAAATCCTCCAAATTTAAAACAAAAGCACAGTGTGATGTCACGCTTTAAAACTGTCCAATTTTGTCTTAGACGGCTAGATAACAATACCTCAGTATTGCAATACCCAATGCAGGGAACATCTTATAAATACTGATGTAACATTATCAATGACAAAATTAGAATGTTTGTGTCACCACAGTAAATGATACCACAAGTCAATAGTTTGATTATTACTTTACAAGTACAGTGAATATTTGTTGTTTTGTGACTTTCTTTAAATTAATAGCTGGTAATAGCAGTCAAACTGTGTTTTTATAATGAATATTTGCAGCTGATATTCATGTGTGAATTTGCACAGAGATGTGGCAGACTGCAAAGCCGCTTCATATATCATATTGATCATACATCTTTGATGGCATCCCCAAATTGCCCACTAATCCAGCTCCACCAAGATGATTTACAATATTCCAAATCTCAAGCCGCTTCATAGAGGCTACATTTAAAACTTGTTTTTTTGGTTAACAGAGTAGTGATGGTGATAGCTGAAGGGAAACTTCTAGAACTTCTGTAGATGTGGCAGAGCTTTCTATCACAGGCATATGTGTGTTTAACCTTTCCCTATATATTTTGTAGTCTCACAATGCTATGGGATCCATCAGTGTTTCTGGACTTCTTGCTAACAGGGATAATAATTAATGCCTTATTTTATCTACAGACAACCCAGAGGCTGCAACCATTACTCCCTTAAGTGGTTCCTTGCACAAAGATCCCTATCTTTGTAACCTCAAGTCTAAATTATTGCAATGCTGGTAAATTTGCAACTAATCTTGAAAAAAATATCTGGGAGCTTCAAGTAGTGCAAAACGAGTGGAGGAGTCCATCCCTCTCGATGGATGAGAGCTGTAGTCACTACATACAACCAGTGCAGTTCAGAGGTTGAATAAAGTCTATAAGTAGTAAATGGCGAAGCACCCACCTAGCTGAGGGATCTTCTCCTGCTATATTTCATGCAAGTAGTTGCAGTATGCTGGGTTACTCTTGCTGTCCATTCCTGGAGTTGAATCCTCCATGACCAGTGGTAGCACATTCTCAGCTAGGGTCTAACTTCTCTGGCCCATGACAGAACCTATATTTGGTTAGTTTCAGTTTGGGTGGAATTGCTTTTACTTAGCCAGTGGGACTCAGTACTATCACACAGTATGAGACCATTTTCTATTCATAATTTTTATTTCTGTTGTTGTTATTATTCCAGGTGCCCAATGGCCATAGTGATGGGAACTATTTATAAATCTTTAAATAAAAGAAATAGATGCCAAGTCTGAATCACATACTGCTTTTACAGCATCTTACTAAAGGCAGGGGATCCTGTTGTGGGTCCACAGGAGGAAGCTGGATGACAGGAATTATAATGACATGGAATTATAATGACGGGAGAATTTTTTGGTATATTCCAAGAGGGGAGAGAAAAATGGGAAGTAGAGAGAAAGGAGAGAAAAACAGAGACCTCATATGGTTTGAATATGTTTGGTTCAATTTCTGATAAGCATTAGAACCAAACCTCAGAAACTTTCAGGATTCTTCCATCCTGGTATGGAACTGTCCACAGTAATATGAAGTATTGATCCATTAACTTGCTGACCATTAGCAATGCATTCAAATAGTTCCTTTGCACTCTTTATCATGATGTATTATCCTGTAATGGCCATTGGGATGTTATTCAATTAAAATAATTAACACGATATTCCATTGGGATGGTTTCTCTGAGGCTATTATTAAATATTAGTGTATCAGAATATATGTAATAAATTAAGTAATATACAATAAATACAATGTTATGATGAAAAAATATAGTGCCAAATGCTCAGCTTGTGTAAATTAGTATAGAACTTTGACTTAGGTGGAGCTGTTCAGAATTTGGTCATCAGCTGCTTTGCTTTGCTCCAGAGTTTAGGAATTTTGCTTTTTAAAAGAAAATTTAGAAATATTTGCTGACCAGTTTCTGCAAATGTTATTTTAAAACATCAAACCACATTTTAGAAAAGTGGTTTTCTCTGAATTTGGTTTTTTTCAGTTAAAAGTTTGTAGTTCTATCCAAAGGCAAACAGTTACCATCGAAAACAACAAGAGTCCTGTAACACCTTAAAGGCTAACTAATTTCTACAGGCATAAGCTTTCATGGACTGCAACCCACTTCATCAGATGCATGAAATGGAAATCACAGAGGGTAAGAAACAACAATGGGGAGGGCAAGTGCTAACAAAGTCAATTCAGTTAGAGTAGATGAGGCCTATTCACAACTGTTGATTAGAAGGTGAGAATGTGTGAACAGTGACAATTACTTCTTGTAATTCCATTCCAAGTCCCTGTTCAGACCCAGTCTGATTGTGACTGGTTTATGGATGTTACCATTTTTTATGTCTGATTTGTGTCCACTCATTCTTTTGTGTAGTGACAGTCCGGTTTGGCCAATGTGCATGGCAGAGGGGCATTGCTGGCACATGATGGCATATATTACATTCGTAGATGTGCAGGTGAATGAGCTCCTTATGGTGTGGCTGATGTGGTTAGAACCTGTGATGGTGTCGCTAGAGTCTGTGTGGGCAGAGCTGGCAGCAGGGTTTGTTGCAGGGATAGGTTCCTGGGTTAGTGTTCTTCTTGTATGGTGTATGGTTGCTGGTGAGTATTTGTTTCAGGTAGGGGGGCTGTCTGTAAGCAAGGACAGGCCTGCCTCCTATGGCTTGAGCGAGTGGGGGATTATCTGCTAGGATAGAATGTAGATCCTTAATGATGTGTTGGAGAGATTTTAGCTGGGGACTGTAGGTGGTGGCCAGTGGTGTTCTGTTGTTTTCTTTGTCTGTCCTGTAGTAGGTGATTTCTGGGTACCCATCTCACTCTGTCAATTTGTTTCTTCACCTCTCCAGGTGGGTATTGTAGTTTTGAGAATGTTTTATGGAGATCCTGTAGGTGTTTGTCTCTGTCTGAGCGATCAGAGCAAATCCGGTTGTATCTAAGGGCGTGGCTGTAGACAATAGATCGTGTAATGTGTCCAGTGTGGAAGCTGGAGGCATGAAGGTATGTATTGCAGTCAGTTGGTTTTCGGTATAGGGTGGTATTAATGTGACCATCTCTTATTTGTATTGTTGTGTCCAGGAAGCAGATTTCTTGTGTGGACTGGTCCAGGCTGAGGTTGATGGTGGGGTAGAAATTATTGAAATGCCGGTGGAATTCTTCGAGGGACTCTTTCCTGTGGGTCCAGATGATGAAAATGTTATCAATGTAGCGTAGGTAAAGAGGAGGTGCTTGGGGATGAATTTTGAGGAAGCAGTGTCCTGTGGGGCCATGCGGGTGCCCATAGCTGTGCCACTGACTTGAAGGTATAGATTGCCTCCAAATCTGAAGTAGTTGTGGGTCAGGACAAAGTCACAAAGTTCAGCTACCAGGTGTGCCATATCACCATCAGGGAAAATGTTCCTGATGGCTTGTAGTCCATATTTGTGTGGAATGTTGGTGTAGAGAGCTTCTACATCTATAGTGGCTAGGATGGTGTTTTCTGGAGATCACCGATGGATTGTAGTTTTCTCAGGAAGTCAGTGGTATCACGAAGATAACTAGGTATGCTGGTGGCATAGGGCCTAAGGAGAGAGTCCACATAGCCTGGCAGTCCTGCTGTGAGAGTGCCAATGCCTGAGATGATGGGGAGTCCAAGATTCCCAGGTTTGTGGACCTTGGGTAGCAGATAGAAAAGGGATTATAATACAATATGCATCCACACAACCTTAAATCTAACAGTGATAACATAATTATTTTAATGACAATAATTCTATTTATTTTTGCTGTATTTTTTGCTAACGACAATTTAGTACAGATGTGGAACAAATTTGCACAGTTGATGGTGTGGTTTTCCATCTTGTTCCACTCCTCTACAGCACAATCAGCTGTTATGCTTAACATTACAAATTCCTAACATTATTGAAAACATGCAGCTGGTAGGTTTTTTTATTATTGTAACTAAAAGACGGGAGGAAAAAGTAGTGATACCAACCAAACTAATTTTTGTGCTTATTTGGGATATTGCAAGTTCTTTCCCAAGGGTAGAACATGAATTGAATAATACTTCAATTGTTACATTAATTAGCTGACCTTTTTACTTCTGGTAATCCAGGAACACTTTAAGATTTAAAGGACTTAGATAACAGACTTATGTTACTATTAGCAGATATTTTTGGAAAAGTCAGAGAAGAGAGAAAAAGAAAATAGATTTTCCCATTTTATAGTAAGTCCAGTAAGTCTAACTTCAATTACTAGTAAAATAAAGAAAATGCAAGTATTAAAAGAAGGGATTGAACTTCTAGGTTTGGCAGGGCAAGGGTTATTTAAAGAACAGAGGCCCAAAGTCCACATCATTTGCACACACAGTAGATGATTGCACACTTACTTACATTTTAATAAGACTTTTGATAATGTTTGATAATGTTGATAATGATAATGATTGGGATATTAACATACCCATACAATGAAAACTGAGAGGAGAATCATGTATTATCCTACTAATTTGAATGTAAGCTCTTCAGGGCATGGACCATGTCTTCTTGTCCTTGTTGTTAGCTCTATTTTTAATGTAGTTTTTAATTATTTAGAAGATTTAATAAACTTCACTTTACTGAAATTCAAAGATCATTCTCCACTGAGAGGTGTTGAATACCAGTGAGGATGGGGGAAATAATAGGAGTAAAAAAAGGGAAACTAGAAGGGAAACATGAACAAAATATAACAAAATGAGATGGGGCTTTGAAAACTACAAGGTCACACATCTGTAGAACAGTAATATGAAACTCAAATATTTGTTGAAAGGGATAAAACTTGGAGACAGCTGTGGATAAGAGAAGATAGCAAATCAAGTTATATTTTTGATGTGATATGGCAGGAACAAAGGCCAAAACAATTTGGGCCTATATTATCAAAGGCAACCGTTGTTTGTTGTATAGCTTGAGGCTGTCCACACCAGATATTAATAGTGGTATTTATAATAAATACTTAATTCAGTTCTAGGTGCCTAATCATCAGTAGACAAACTGGAAGGAATTCTGTGCAACAAAATTGATGAAGCTTAAGTAACTGATTTTTGTAAGGACATTTTAAGGGCTAAATATATTTTGGCCACAATTACAATTAGTGTGTGATTTTGTCCCATTGAAGTCAACTCTGATCTCTGTTAGGTAGTGGAATGGTCTCTCAAGGTATGTTTACATTAATGGTGGTGTGTAGAGAACAGAAATAATATGCCCAGCAAGCATGGGTTTAAATATCAATGTAGTTGGTGAGGCAAAACTTAGGTGAGCAGAATAGAGTACCCTATACACCTGAAACTCTAGGGTGTATACCCTACACAGCTCTCTACATGCCCAATCAGTGCCTCTCACATTTACATTGCTATTTTTAGCAGTTGTCCCACTGCCTCTCCACTGCTGAAGGCTTTCCCCACTGTTTTTCCCTGATGCAGTGAAAGACTTTGGCAATCTGGAAAGGCTCTGGCGGGGAGAGGTAGCAGTGAAATGCTTCAGCAGCTCCATGCTGTCATAATCTTTCCCTGCTGCCTATCTACTTGGAGTTTTTCAATGCCACATGTAGCTACACACTGCAGTGACAAGTGTGGAAGCAATCTGCTTTCACTGTAGTGTGTATTTGCATCTGTAGTCCCAGTACCCTACATGCCACCATAAGTATAGACAAAGCAGCAGTGTATGTGGTGCATTCTACAATGTTTGGGACATCTGAATGATATATATATATATATATATATATATATATATATATATTACCATTCTATTAATAAGTTCATTATATGTGGTTTTGGGTTTTTTGTTTATTTTCTTCTTTATTTAAGTTTTATGTTTAATGAGAGGGCCAGAAATCTCTGTTAGAAGATGTTCATTTCATTTATGATGCTAATCTTTGACATTTTCACATTGTTTGAGATATGAGTTCACTTTTCCAATATGGTGAAGGTCCATCCCATATCCTGTAATTAATACAAAACTCTGTTCCACTTACCACCAAATTATTTTCTTATCTGTGAATAAGAACTTAGAAAACTTCATGTTGTGGTATTAGTTTCTTTCTTCTCATATTGCTTCTTTCTGGACAGGTGTATGTAGGGTGTTAGGAAAGGTAGGTAGATCATGTCATTTTTGTTCTACAGCTTCCATCTTACTCATCTATTCTGTTCTTGCACCAATCTATTGCCTGATTTGATTATAAACCATAAGGTATCTTTTCATCAGCTGGATCTAAAACATGTCCTAACTTTACTCAAGTTTCAAGGAAAGGTCAGTGCTAAAAATATCTTTTTTTGAGACAGAGAGAGAGAGAGAAAATAAGTCATCATGGTCCTATGCTGTTTTACTTTGTTATGTTTTATAGTGCCTTCTCTAAGCCTAGATGAACTTGTATATGACTGTAGGAAGGTGCAGTGGCCTTCCTCCGAGCCGGGGCCCGAAGAAGGCCCACAACCGCGGGGCCAGACAGTAAAAGGGCTGGCAGCCCAGTCTGCCCAGCAACTGGGAGGCCGGCTCTCGATAGGTCCTGCCGGCCGACCAGTCCAGCAACAGAGGGGCAGAGCCTCAGCCAGGGCTGAGAGTATAAAAAGCAGGACCCACAACTCAGAGAAGGACAAGCTGCCGCTGGAGGCACATGTGCCATCCCGCCGGCTGCAGAAAAGGCCTGAACCAGGCTGGGCCGCTGCCCCAAGCAAGCGCCTCCCGGAGTGAGGACCCTGGGAGTGGCCCAAGCGACCAACTCCTGACAGTTGGATAGGGCCTCCTGGCCCCCTAGACTGGCCTAGGCCTAGGCCTACAGGCCCCAATGACTGGACCGAGTCTCCTGAGCTCCATCCCCCCTGAGGCCAGACCCGACCTGGAGGAGCTGCCAGACACCAAATCCCCAGAGACGGGACAAGACCTGGAGGAGCTGCCTGAGGTCGAGCCATCCCCCGAGCCCTGGGACCTGGAGGAGCTCCCCACCTTGCCACCGGTGGAGAAGGAAGGATTGGTGGGCCTACCCCGGGCCGTGAACCCCAGTGACCCCAAGGACCCGGCTGACACAGGTACCTGGGGATACAGGGAGGAAGTGGCCCAGGGACAACCATAGCCGTGGCTGAGACAGGAGCAAGCCCCCATCGGCATGTTGCAGCGGGAGCCCTACCAACTCAGTGGCAATGCCTTTGCCACTGCTAGGGCCTTGGGCTGGGATGCAGTGGAGTCGGGTGGGCCTGCGTCTCCCTCCACTCCCCCCTTGTCCTCGCCACCCAGGGAGTGATCGTCAACCCCCTGCTCTTCTGACCTGAGGACACTGTTTGCTCGCCCGCCCTGCTCAGGGACGGGGCGATAGACTGTTTGCCTGCCCGTCCTGCCTTAGTGCCAGGGCACCAGACTCATATCTGAAGCTAATGTTCCCCTTATAGAAAGGTGCAATGGCCTTCCTCCGAGCCAGGGCCCGAAGAAGGGCCACAACTGTGGGGCCGGACCGGACCCCATGCTATAGTGACCTTCTTCCTGAAAGTTCTTTCAGAGATTTGAATTTGGATGTTGAAACAAATTTGTCTTTTAAATTTTAAGTATATATCTCCAAAGTGATAAACTAGAAGTCTAATATAGTTGAATGGGAAAAAATAGAAAGTGCAAACCTGTTCAATTAAAAATCCTAACCTAGTGGTTTTATTCAATGCAAAGTTAATGGGGCTGACCTGAATTCCATAAAATAATTTTTTTTATAATCTGAAATGGCTCATGGATTTCGTATGAACATACCTAATGTTTCAGGAGCATTACCTCTGTGGCAGTGTAGGCACAATGTGTATCAATAAAGATAAAATATTGTAGACCATTGATTCATGAGGATCAGTTGGAAAACGCTTAGACAGAAACCTATATACTTTTACTGATGTTCCAACCACTACATTTATGGACAGAAGTAAAGAGTTCATTATGAAAAAGAAGTTAGGGAAAAAAGTTGGCCACTCCAACTAATAATCTACTGAATTTTATTTTCATTGTGTCCGCTAAAGGTACATATTATATGTAACCGATTACTATGAAAAATAACTAAATTGCTAATGAGATTAATAGGATCCCATAAATATTATTTACCCTTCCCTCCACTTATGTACAATTTCATTCTCACAAAATCACCTTCTTTTCTTTAAAAACAACGAGAGTCCTATAGCACCTTAAAGACTAACAAATTTCCCCTCTGGAACTTCTTTTCTTTATTATTTAGAATCGGCTTCTAGAGATTTTCCCATTTAGTATGCAAAGGTGTTGTCTGAGCTGGTCCTGACTTCTCCCAGGATATAGAGTGCAAGTCCTTGGAGACATCAAATTCAGATTAAATAGTGCCTCTGATGACATTACTTAGCTTACTCTATGAATTTTTCATTTCTATCTCTCTTTTTCTCTGGTTCATTCCTACAAGTTGAAGGGGTTATATGCTTTATTACTAAGTTTAGACTTTCTCATTTTGACCTTGATTACCACAGTGATTCTAATTCTTGAACAAATTCTTTCCTCAGTTTCAATCACTTTTGCTGTTGATACTGGTCATACTGGCATGACACTTGCCATACCTTAGTAGCTCTTTCTGCCTTCTTCCTTTATTCCTGTATTGTTTAATAGGTGAACTACAGTTGAATATTATGGCTACAGCAATTTTAGTTAACATTTAACTGTTTATAGTAACACCATTATATTTGTATGCTGTTATCTACAGTCCATTATCCTTCTGGTGGAATTGGGATCTTTAATACATGTGTGCAAATGGTTTTGTAAGAGATTGGAGGTGATTTTTTCTCAGAATTAATGGTCAGATATGGGAGCAGCACATTGCATATTCAATCTGTGGTTTCAGCTCAGATGCAGCAATGTTCCAAAATCAGTGTTGTAAGCAGAAATCCTACAGCTATTATTTGTAAAATTGATTCTATTCTAAATCCTAACAGTACTCAATGTCACCTGGTGGCTTTTCAGAGGCTTTTGACACTTTCCAGCTATCTGAGCAGACACCATAAAACAAACTTGGACCTCTAATTAACCCTTAAATATGACTACCACCATCTTTATTTGTGCTCCTAAAAAAAGTTCTGATGTGTGCAGAATGAAGAGTGGATAACATGGCTATAGAAGATAAAAGGAGTGCATCAGATACTTTTATCTTGAATACATAGCCAATAAGACTTGCATGTAACCCATGCTTTTGTCTCTGTTCTTTTTAAATAGTAGTAATCATTTTTTTTTTCCTGCCAGAATTTGGGATGAGTAAGTAGACAAAGGAAAAAGTTCACGAACCCTTGCAGCATGCTCAGTAGAGCATCTCCCAGAGCAGGGAATCAATTCCATTTCCAAGTATAAGGAAAAAAGGCCCCAAAGCACCTCAGTTAGTTCAGCCAGACCCAGAGGGAGATAGCCATAGCAGAGGTGAAGATCTCTGCCCTGAGGACTGGTACTCGAAGGCCTCTTTACTAGTTGCAGCAGGAAGATAACCACCAGGAGGAGGATACCAGCCTATTAAAAAAACTGGGCACTTGCTCCTTGTTCAGCTCAGGATGGTGTGGTTATATTAATGCCAAATCAGTAGTATGTTTTAAATGCATAGGATTTGTGGCCTGAATATCATTTGGTACTGCAGAAATGTATGTTTGATACTAATTATTGTCATTTGCATAGTATTTGCTGAATTGATGTAATGCTAAGACTGTGTTTAGATTTATGAGAAGTCTTAGTTAATCCTCAAATTGTCCTCTTATAAACCTAAAGATTTATTTATTTATTTATTTTTAGTTTGAGCAGTTTTACTACATTGTGGTGTCTTTATTCCAAACTAGAGCAACTCAGGGAAGTCGCATCCACATCTATCCAAATTGTATATTTATCTTATGTGTTGTTATCCCCAGGTGGGAGTTCTGCTGTCAAAGCGGACTGAACCCTGCAGTAAAAGGAATGATAGTGAGAACTTGTGTAATCAAAATTTAGTGAGTTATACTTGTTAAAGAGAAGTTTTCAGTTATTTTAGTACTTGCATATTTCATGCAAGATAATAATATTGGCAATTGTGTTGGGAGATAAAAGCTGTTGCCAAATCTCCAGAGAGTTAAATACGTTTAATAAAATAATTCCATTTCTGAAGAAAACTGTGTTATTGTTGATGACCCTACACGTTTTTACACTATTCCAGTCTTCCTTAGTTAGGAGAAATGATGGCCAAAGGTGTATGGAATATGTATCTTTTTAGGAATTCTACTGCAGTTTATTTCTAGAGTGTAGATGCTCTTAGTCTACAACTAGTTTCCTGTATTCTTACCGAACATTCTAGTGAGCTGTAGAAATCTTATTCATCCTTTTGTAGTTTGAAATGTAGGGAAAAACGAGTTGCCTCTCAATCTTCATATTAAATATATAATTGGAAATTAATGTATAGTATGATTATAGAATATCACAAGATTAAAGACTAGTCTCTCTATAGCTGATTTAATCTCACTTGTCTATACCTTCTTCATTCACAAGATTGGCCACTCCTTTATTTCTGGCCAATTCTGGGCATTATTTCTGGGCATTCTAGATAGTTAGCTAAATCATCTGCAGTTGGTCCTGAATGCTGTCATAAGAGTTATTACCAAGTTTTGCTTTATAGATCACATTTCTCCCATCTTAATCTGTGCATTGGCTGCCTCTTGGGAGTATATTGATTGGAATAATATGGTGCCATTTGGGAATTAATTGGCCCCATGCAGCAAATCTAAGTTCAACTACATACAGTATCTGTTTAATGCATAATGCAATGTTTTTTTCTGTCTAAATGTTGCAGCTTCTTTTGTTGCTTTTGATAGTCTATTGCCCCCCTCCTCTCCGCAACACATTATTTGTCTTCTTTGTATTTCCCCTTAATTCTTGGAGTGGCTGGTAGTACTTAATTTTCATTCTTCCCTTCTTGTTTTTCAGCCAATTACTTCTGTAACAATTTTGTGAAATGTTATAAGTTTACTTATCAATGAAGGCTTGGTCTAAAATTAGAGTTTGGTGAAATTAGGAGGTTTGTACAAAATGCAAACAGGAGAAAGAATGTTCCAGTGCTTCATATTTTCATTATAATACCAAAGATTCTCAATTAAGTTGGTTGTGTATATATAACAATTGTACTAATGACCACACCACACTTTAAGCATGGGGATGGGGTGGCGTTTTCCAGCCTACCGGGGGGAAGGGAAATAGTACTTTATGAGCAGGGATTGTGAGAAGAGCTCAGAAGATGCTGTGAAAGGGGGAGTGGGTCAGCATGGGGGGGGACTGGAAGGGCTGGGGAGTTGAAAAGGGGCAAGCCCAGTGGGTGAAGCAGGCGAAGCAGCACTTACCCTCCCTCCCCTTCAGATAGCAAAATACCAGGTTTGGTCAGGACCTGCTGTGGGCATCGTGCTAGTCATTCCTTTCTAGGGGAGTTGAGAAGGAATTTTTCCCTCACCACCGGTTGACCTAGGTGGAGTGGGGGTTTTTTGTCTTCCCCACAGCAGTTCTGGGGGGGCTTTGTTATGGTGAGTAGAGAAGAGTATTATGCTATTATGTCACAACTCATTGTGAAAGCGTGGGGCAGATGTCCAGTGCAGGTACTCTGTAGGGAAGGGATGCAGTGACCACATAAATGGCTTGGTAAAGGACTTAAAAGGAAAGTGTTTGTTAAATTAGCAGAATGGGGGTGGTGGGTTTGGAGATCCTTTGGGCAACTCCCTTTCCTTAACAGCCTTCTTAACCCTCGTTCAAAGTGGGGGGGAGGGGGTTGTAAGTTTACAGGAATATGTTGGCTGAGGTTTCTGGTTGGAAAAAGAGGGGGGGTGGAGGAAGCCCCCAGGTATATATTGAATGATCATGGACTTATCTGCATTGTACACTTTTGTCTGCTGGGTAATAATTATCTACTAATAAAGTTGCAGCATGATTAAAACCATACCAAGTGTCTCCTGTTCTTCTTTTGGTATAGCCCAGACAATGAAATTCTTTGGATTTCATTTTCAGAAGGTCAGGTGAACCTACTTACACAGTTAGTTACACACTGTATCTGTGTGTGTGCATTTACAACAAATATGTGTACCAAATCATGTTTTTAACTAACTAATTAGATGCATAAATTCTGATTGCATGAAAAACCACCTGATCTGCATGACAGTTATGGAAATTATATGTACAGCTTAAGTGGGAAACTCTTGCACAACTCTTTGCATATTAATTGCTCAAAATCATATTGTGATAATGTGATACTACATTTGTGGTACGTTTATACTTAGCATTATTTCTGTAACATGTAAAATTGACCCTCTTTATTAATAATATTAACAAATATTTAAAGGTGACCTTCTTTATTAATAATATTAACAAATGCTTTTCTGAATGTTTTTTTTGAGGAGAAGTAAAAAGAAGTCTGCTTTCAAAAAATACAAGTTGTTCTATGATGGCTGACACTAACATAATTATTCATGGTATTTTTCAGTTATATTATGAGTTTCTTCAAAGAAAATTAAAGAGTGGTTCGTGCTGAGAAATGTTTGATATAATATCATCAGGAAGAAGTTGACAAACCTCTGGTGTAAACTTAAGCAGACAAGAAACACACACCCCCACACACATTTGCCTACAGCAGACTACCTAGTACTGAAGGATAATTGGTCTGTTTCTTGAAAAGGTTATTTCTTTAAATTGGTGATTCAGTGTGTTATGGTGTAAGGTTCAGCCTGATTTCATAAGCTGATTTCCATCTGTCTAGGAGCTCATCCATTGATGATCAGGGAAAGCCATCTGATGGAGATATTAGAAGGCTGTTTATAGCTGACAGCAAGGCACGTGATGGCTCTGTAGGCAGGATGCAGATTATTGTACTTTAGGTCATCCTCTGCTTCGTTGGCCAGGGAGTGGATGTAGAACTTACATTCATGTTTTGCTGTGGCCCAGAAAATGCCTTTCAGATGTTTGTTCCTGGATATCTCCTTGCTTGTATGCTTCTGTCTTTGTCACTAATACAATCAAAGACCTCTTCAGAAAGTCAAAGTTTCTTGCATGACTGTCTGATGCAGATTGTTCCAGCAGCAGCATGTAAGATAGCATTACAGATAACACTCCAGGTGAACAACTCTTCATCTGAGAGAGAGAACTGAAGTTCCATACGTGGTCCTCAACACCTGCTGAGGACTGTCCAGAGCTGCAGAGCCAGGGAGGAACACTGATCCTCCATCACTCGAGGAAGTACAAAAGGCCACCCAAAGTTACGGAATGGATGTGCTGCTGAACCTAGTGCTATTCCACCTGAGTTGCTCAAAGGTTTCTAGGAAACCAGTGTGCATCAACCTGAATCAACTGTTGTTAAAAGGGTGGGCGGCTGTTGTTAAAAGTGTGAGCATCGGGCAGATTACCAGCAGAATGAAAAAGATGGCATTATAGTTTCTCTGTACAATGGCAAAGGATCTCGCACCGAATGTGGCAACTGCCAGCCTATCTCATTGTTATTGGTTCCTGGAAAGGTCTTTGCTCATATTCTGCTTGTTAGGACATGCAACAGATAACCAAGTTTTGCTGTTGGGTGGTCAACAATGGACACTGTCCTTACCCCCAGGCTTTTGGCTGAGCAGCACTGACAATTTAACTTCCTGCTTCACATAGCATATATCTACATCAGAGCAACTTTATATTCAGTTGACATGTCAGTGCTTTGGCTTACGCTGAAAGAAGTTGGCATTCCAGATCTTCTACTAAATCTGGTGACCAATCTTCACACTAGTACCAGTGTGAGAGTGTGCATTGGTCATGACTTTTCCCAGGTTTCTTCATAACCTTAATTGTGTGGGAGAGATGCATTCTTTTCTGTAGTGCTATCAGCAGATTATTGGGACTTGCTGCTCCACACACTGAGAACAAGGTTGGTCACCAAGTATTCATCAACTACGAGTACAGTGACAATGCTGTCCTGCGTGTGATGAAGTCAGAGAATTTCAGCCTCACCCTCCAAGATCTTTAAGATGCTGCATGCACCATGGGGTTGAACTTTTCACGGCAAAAGACCAAGGTCCAGAACCTTGGAGCTGAGCCACCACAACCCCCTGTGCAGGTGGTTTGAGTGCCATGGAGAGCATTCATGAGTTCATCTACCTGGGCCACAAGCAGAGTACAAATGATCGTTACAAACCAAATGTTCTTTGACCAGTAGACTTTGCCACCTTCTGTATGAAGTCCATGTTTCTCTTATGGACACACAAACATCTTTGCACTGAGACAAAGTTCAGGATCTGTAATACCTGTATTGTTATATGTGATCAGAAATCTTGTCCCTTTTACAGGCAGACTTGGAGAAGCTAGACACATCCCATACGTTCTGTAAGCACCAAATCCTGACTATTAAGTGATTTGACTCTGTGTAAAATTTTGTAATCTCATAGAGATCTGGCCTTCTTTCAATCACTCATTATGTTCAAAACTGGTTTTCCTTGTGTAATCCATGCCTGCTTGGTGTGGCATTCCGTCCCCTTCTAGTGGCACCTAGAGTCTGCTATAGCCTTGGCTAAGAGCCATGTGGCTTTTAGCTCATGCAGTAGAGGCTCATACACTAAGCTTCAGAGATCTCAAGTTTGATCGTGCCTGGTGACAACCAGGGTCTGTCGGCGTTACATGTTCTTTTTGGCCATGTCATCAGGTTGGAAAGAAACATCTCAGCACACTGTGCTGTCAAATTCCCGGTGGTCATGTGAAGGGGTGCATGCCCTGGTGCAGCCCCAGAGTTTTGTGGATTTGCGGGATTGAGCCAGATCTGGGAACTTCAGTATACAATGCCTGCTGTGACACCATCAACTGTGGTTACTCTGTCTGGTATAATGGTCCATAGTAGACTATGCATGTTTGATAAATGTGTTATGTGCCTCATTTTGTACCTTAAATTAAACCTTTGGGTGCAAGTGACCTAAAGATCCTGATAATATGGGATGTTTATATAGTGACTTTCCTTTTATCATCATGAATAAGGAGAGGAAACTTTATTCTTTGTGACAATTGAAGTTCAAGTAGTTTTGTTTTTTTGTTTTTTTTTTTTGCTCATGGGTACATATCACCTCAAGTACCAAGAAAAATGTCCATAGATTGGATGATGCAGCAAGGCTTTTTAACCTAATAACTCCCCATGTATAGAAAATTGAATACACATAAAGACAAAAATAGGCTGGTATTGCACTGTAAACAGGTTGTGGGTTTGACAAATGCACTTAGATTTCTATGAATTTTAGCATTCAGATCAACAGGATATGGAAAAGAGAGATGTGATTAGCAATGCTGGTTTGGCTAAGTTGATAGTAGTTTTTGGAGGATGACCTGGTATGCCTAGGAAATCTTTTAGTAGTTGCAGTAACTCATCAGCAGCTCCTTTTCACATTAGATTGTCAAAATATGGACACATCTCTATATCACCACCCAAAACTGGCAGTAATAACAGTTACAGTGCTAAATTGAAAGGCTGATGATCCAAGTATAGTCTTACTGAATAGCAAAGGGGATGAGGTTTTTTTTTTTATGTGGGGGTATTTCATCTAGTATCTACACAATAGCCCTAAATCCATCCACCATTCTATATGTTAGTTCGAACTGAGAGCATTCCAGAGGATGGAATTTTCAAAAACAACCAAGTGACTTACAACACAAGTTCCATAGGACTTGTGCTTGTAAGTCACCTAGTGCCTTTGAAAATCCTGTCTCAGGGATGCTATTTCTATGAATGATTCTGAATTCTTGCTCCTTGAGCTAGAGTTGCCTTGGTGCATCACACTCTGCCAATACATATCCTTCAACAGCAGTGCTTATGCGTACATGTTCACTGCTAGCAATAGTGTGTGTCTGAGATTTTTTTGAAGGACTGAGGAAGGGGTTGACCTTAAATGCTCCAAAAGATTTTATGAAGTTTTTAAAATTTATTTTATACTTTTATAAAGGAAAATAATTTCTTCCGCCTCCCCAAGGCTCTTGAGCAGAGAATGCTAAGAACACTGACTATCTTGGCTATTTTGTGATATGGATGAATGTCTGCTAGTTACTAGATTAAGGCCATTTAATACATTTCTTACTTAAATCTAGGTCTCCAGCAGTAAAAGGCAAGTGTGTTAACACACTGAGACACAAACTGACCGAAAGTAAAACTAACATAATGAGTAGGTGCCATATTAAACCCTAAGATAAATAGAAGTGTGGAAATTTGCAGTTGTGGGACAAATATCAATGGTGTAGGTAAGTCCTTCTATGTATAGGCACCATAGAGAGCCATTTTCTTTTGTGCCATGTTATGTCTGGGCATATAAGGATGTAGAGTAGATTTCTCTAACATCTCAGTCCTGAAAGGTGTTGGGCTTCCTCCACTCCCATGAAAGTGAATTAGAGTAGAAGGTGCTCAGAACCTGATAGGAAATATTGAGCAACTGACTGGGTTGGGTGCTAACTGTATATTTCCTTGCTTTTTCAGTTTGTTTCTCTCTGAGGCATAGTATTCAATCAGTATAGTTTTTCTCATTTTTCTTTAAAAACTTCTGTTCTTCAGTACTGGCCCAAATCACTGCAGGAGCACTATTTCTGTAGAATACTATTTCTGTAGAATCACCCTGACTGTAGAATACGCCAATATTTTCCAGTAATGGCTGGGTTCAAGAATTCTGTTATATACGTTTATTACACTGGACACTTAACCAGATAAAAGATCCAACCTTGCAAGGTACAGAGTGTCTACAGAGCACTCTCTTGTTGAAGCCAGCAGACGCCAAACATATACCCCAACCCCTATCACATGCCATAGTTATTACGCTATTTCTGAGTGGAAGGAAGGTATTGAACAGTATGTTCCTTCAGTGTGTGAATTTAATGAGAAGAGTAAAATAAATAGTTACAATTTAAAAGGCTCCTACAGAATTATTCTTTGTCGGACAGAGGGGAGAAGGGGGATATTTTTTGTTGTTGGCACATCTGGGAAATGAAGAGCTAAAGGGTTGGATGTAAGCCTTGAACTTTTAATTTTTCCTTGGTAGACAAAGTTCAGTAGATTAAAGCAATACCTTTTATTGGACCAACAAAGAGCAGTGAGACTTTGAGACTATAAAGGTTGCTGCTTTAGTTTTTACTTCATTGATCTTGCCCACTGTTCTTTGCAGACCAGATCAGCTACAAATATTTTCTGTATGCCATGGATGATACCATTCTTCCTTTGAGATTTTAGATGTAATGTTTCTATTTGTGATCAATGATGAGGAAAGACTTTGAATAGAGTACTGGACTAAAATGAGTAACATACTGAAAGGAGTATTTTCTTTAAATTTTATTTTTTTGGAATTATATCAGGGAGATAAAAAGGCTTTTTAATAGTGGACAGGTTAAATGAAAGTACAAGCAATTTTCATTTTTTTCTCCTTAATATCCTAATAGCCACTTTAGTTTGCCTCTTGAGATAGGTGATACCACATTAGTGTCTGAGAGTGAAAAGTGCCCTCATCAAAAGCAAAGCACTGTAAAATATTAAAAAGAACCCCACCTCCATCCCCCAGAATGGGGTCTCTTATTTTTAACCATTGCATTACACAAAGGATCATAGCTGAAGCATCGCATGCCATTTTTGGTATATACTGTGTATTAAGAATGCCTCTATACAGTGAATTAGAGAAAGAAGAATATCTCAGGGAGTCTTAGTCCCCTGTGTTGCTCCATGTGCAGCAGGAGGCAGTTATTAAGGCCAGAATTTTAAAAACAGCTCAGTTTCTATTTAGGCACCAAAAAAAAGTGGTGAGGTTTTCAGAAGAGCATCTTTGAAAATACAGCCATAAGCATCACAATTGGAGTGCGATGAGTTCTTTTGAAAATCTGGCCCCACATAGCCTCAAGCGCTCCAGAGCGTGTAGGGGGAGGGAGAGGGCTCTAGAACTGCCTGCAATGCTTATCACGCCACAAGAATCAGAATAGCTGAATATCTGCTTACTAACAAATACAGTAGCATGGCTCAACACTGATTACACATTGCTGCCTGGACTCTGTGTACACTGGTTCTGGTTTTTTTTTAAATTCATATCCTGATGCATTGATCCAAAGAAATGACATAAAAGTACCCTACATCAAATTTAACATTTCAGCAATTGTCAGCATTTAATATGTAAAGAATTAGTAATAAGAAAAATAAATAGTATTTCCTCTTTACTTTGTCTAGGAAAACAAATGCATCCATCTCATAATTAGGCTCTGCAGCTGTGAGAGTAAGTAAAACACACATTACCTTTGTATTGGCCAAAGTTGAGCTCTTTTTGTCTCCGGCAGCTGAAACAGAATCACAATTGTCCTGATTAACATTCTGTAGATTTAAGGTTAATGATTACTCATACTCAGCGTGAACAAGGTGGCTGAATTGGGTTCAGTATGTTTAGTATTACTTGTTCAGTGTGACTATTTGTATGAGCATAATTATAAACAATAACTCACTATTAGCCAGGGTGGTAAAATCAGGCTCTAAGCCATGTGGTTTTTGGCATATAAAACACATTTGTGTTTGACCTGTAACTTCCAAAGTGTTGTGCAAAATTTTAACTATATATCTCCCAGTGACTTTAATTGGAGCAGGGAAGCTAAAATCTGTGCACTGCTTTGGAGTATGGAAGTAAAGGTGCTTTATACGTGGAAAGGGGGTGAAGTTGTTGAGTGTCAAGGATCTCGCAATTAAAATATGCAGTTAAATTTGGGGGAAACAAAACCAATCTCACAATATTTCTGAAAATAAGAAATTATGCACTCAGAATAATAAATATAAATTTTGGCATTACTTTATTTTAATGGCACATGAATTAAAACTGTATTACAATGAAATTGCGGCAGAACATCCACATTAATATCAAATGAATTCATTATGACCAGCATAATTACAATGAATACTAAATGAATTAATAACTATGAACCACTTAAAGTGCTCTCTAATTGTTTTATTTCATTTTTATGTGTATTTTTGTCCAAATTTAACTGTTAGGTTAAATAGCGAATGACATTCAGTAATTCATTTCTCCATTGAGTATTGGTAAATGGTTAGGTGTGCCTTCACCTCACATCCTGTAGTCTATTCATATTCAGCACTGCCCAGCTCTCCTCACTTATTGCCCCAGACATTTGAATGTTCATGCATAATGACCACTCAAGATAAATTAAAGGATTTAATAACTCTTAACATGTATGGTGGTGATAATAGCATTTTCTTGCACTGACAGTATAACTTTCTTCTATGAATCAAAAGCACTATACACAGGTGGTTGTTAACAATGCAAATAGAGAAACTGAGGCATGGAGGCAACATTATTAGCCCATGCTCATTTCAGCAATTTAGTGGTGGAATCCAGTATCATCAATGAGGGTAGATTTCTCACCTAATTAGTGGCAAGATGTTCTCCTCTGAGTTATCACATTATTTTTCCCTGTTCCAGCAATCTGATATGAAGAAGTGAGAAACACCACCTGCTCAAGAATTTCACTCTGACTCCTTCACTACTGCGGAGGTTGTTTCAATCAACTTCTAAGATGAGTTCATTAAATAGGGCCATACTCAACTTCCATCAACATCAATAAGTGGTCAGCACTTTACTCACATTTGGCTCATATTGCACAAAAGTGTTAATGAAGCATTGTTTATGGTTGGGAGGCTAATATTGTCAATATTTGTAGCATACCATTATGGGAAATACTGTTCTGGTTAACTTCTTACACTGCCTTCCCACATTCCATAACTGACCTCTCTCAAATAAAGAGAGGGACCATTTGAAGTCTATTTGATAAAAATAAGGTTTGCTCAGCCCTCTTAATGCCTTTTCTGCATGGAGGTTTGAAAATGTTTGGTCCATCTGTGCCTCGGTTTCCCTTTTTCTCTGAAATTTTTGTTCAATGCAGGTGGTGGCCATGCCAGCCTGTTGTTTCTGTTCCCCTCCCCCCAAATGGGACATACCATGAGTATTGAAACAGGAACAATCCTTACATCATTTCTACCAGGAGCACTTTATTTTACTCCTGAATCTTCCATTAGCATACCTAGAAGAATCCCTTATGTATTATTCTTCACATAAAAACCTGCAAGGAAGCTTGTGGCATGTTAGAGGAAAACAGAGGCATGGGCACACTCTACAGCTATAGTCTTACAGTGCGGAAGCTGGGCAGGAGCCCAAGTTTGTCCATGGATAGGAACAATGTTTTTTGAAATAACTATTTTCCCTTTCCACCCACCGGAAAGTGGTGAAACATTACTGACAGTAAGGAAGAGAGAGTTGATCATACAAAAGGTGTATTTCCTAATTCATTAAGCCACTTAATTATACTCACATTCAGAGTGCTTCATCTGCATCTGAAAAAATTAGGCATTTCAATTGTTCTGCCTGGTGGAAAATTTAAAGTATGAACACCTATTAATTTCAAAGAAGCAGCTGGCCAAGAAAAGTCGAACATTAGTTCAGAAAATTAGGAAGCAAAAGCCCCTTGGAAACAAACAAATAAATAAAGGTAAAGAATTTTAAAAGTCAGACAGGTTTTCTAAATTTCCCTCCACACACCCACCAAGGTCAAAATTAAAAAAAAAAAACCCTTTAGTTAGGTTCCTAAATCTATAGTTAGGCACTTGCCTGAGTGCTGAACTCCTAGCAGGTCTGACTTCAATATCACTATAGTGCCCAGAAGGGCCAATCAAGATCAGGCTTAGTGCAGGTGAAATGTGAATAAAATGCAAACTGGCCTCAGCAGGGACAAAAAGGAACCATCCCTGGTTGGTGCTGGGGGGTAAAAAGCCCCTCTTTACTGAAATAATCAACAAAGTACCACTGATTGACTTGGTTATGGACTGGGGTCAGTTCCAGGGGAAGGAGGGAAATGCATCTAGGCCATATATAGTGCCAGTTCCTCAACTGTATGATTTCCTATAGGTCTGGTGGCAAAGGTGGGTCTTGAGGAGAGACTTGAAGCAAGTAGTGGACTCATCATATTTCTTGAAATTAAAAGGGGGAAGGTGATAACAGCATTGCAGAGAAGTATCAATGCCTTCTGAGCTGGAGTAGCAAAAAAGAGATTTTATACCAGAAGTCAAGCAAGAGAGTTCTCTCTTCCTCTTCCCCTACCCCATTAGAATTGCATAGGAAACTATTACCGATTTGCAAAAATTCCCTCCAAATTTCTTTTCTCTGTGAGGGGACCTTTAATGTTACAGTTGTTTTGAAATATAAAATCTGGAATTAACTATTTTGGGTTTGCCTAAACTTGGGGGATCTTGACTTTAATTACCAATCAAACATAATGCTGCTTCTGCATTCATGCAATCATAAGTACTAACTCACACATGCAAACCTTCTCTCAGTCAAACACAATAGATTTAATTTTTCTTTTCTCTATTATGAACTAAACATAACTAATGCTTCAGAGAAAGTTTCAGTGACTACAGTGTATTCCTTGCATCAGCTTGCCCTGTTTGTCAGGCAAAACTGCTGGACCTACGCAGAAGGAAATCAGGTCCATGTTGACTAACTAAATTATATTCCTACTTGAGTGGCAGGGTTTTGGGGCAAAGTGCATTTGTTATTGTTGGGATAGACTTGGTCCATGAGGAGAAGTAGTTTATCACGAGGACATTAGGGTGGTAAGACTGCATTAGGTACCAGGCCTAAATATTACATCCTTCATCTGTCAACAAGCCTATTTAGATTGTAAGCTCTTTGTGGAAAAGACTGACTTTATTCTGTGTCGGTACAATGCCTAGCGCAACAGGGCTCTGGTGCTAATTTGGGGTTTTTAGGTACTACTGGAATACATATCAAAAATGGCAAAAGCTATCTAGCTTCACCAGCCAGGATAGCTGCTTTTGCCTGCTGGAGACTAGAAAAGAACCATCCAGACAACTCCCTTTGGTTAAGAATGAGGCTGGCCTTCATGCAAGTTCACAGAGGAGGGTGCCTGGAGCGCCTCCCCCCACTTTGCACTCTCTGCAACTGAGTCAGCTAACAGCCTTTGGTCTTTTGAACATGGGAACTGCTCCCTATTTGTATTTTATCTCCCTGGGAATAAACCTTCCTCCCAAAAAAGACGAGGTAGGAGGCAGAATCATGGCCTTACCCATGCTTACATCCTGATCATTAGATCGGGCTAGTTGCAAAGGGGAGTGCATTATGTACTCTCTGTGGCCAGCTGCTCCATAATGGCTCTTGAGCTCTCCCTGGGGTGAGTGATTCTGCAATATCCCCACGCAGGGCCATGCCTACTGACATAATTTGGCATTTCTGAAGGAGTAATGTTACAAGCTTTGGGATTTTTTCCAGTTTTCATGGGGTGGCAGAAGAATTTATACCCACTGTAAGGGCTGGCATAAAAAGACATAAAGAAACCAAATCAACCAGAAAAAAATTACTATCATCTAATATGTTGTTTTTCATATAAGCTTATTTTGCCCGTACAGTCACTGACATCATGAATGCATCGCACTAGCATACAGAATTTTCTGTATGAATTAAAAATCAAATCCACAGTCTTTTTGAATTGTAATGAAATCATGCATTTTTGTCATGCATATGTTAGTCTTTATTTTGAACAAGGCTGGAGGCATCAGGTTTTAAATGGAGTTATTTTTAGTACATTCTCACCAGTGGACAAAAATTGCTCTAGTGATCAACTCCGTTTGTTTGCACCAGACATCTTGGAAAAGTTTTCTTCTTTCACCATCTTTTTATTGCGAACATGTGCTAATGCAAACAATCTTCAGACATGAATAAAATATTAGGTTGGAAGAGTAATTAATATAAAAGGATGCAATGGAATAGAAAAGTGGCTTATATATCCCGCAATTCATATGTCAATGTCAGTTATCATATTTCATTGGAAGACACTAAAGATTGAAAATCAAGCATGCTAATTAATTAGTCTCATTCCCGGTTAACCTGAAGGTTGCATATAAAAGAAATCAGGTTGACTGTGTGAGCAAGAAGAATGAGTAGTTCAGTTAAAAGATCAAGAGAGGAAGAAGACAGAAAGAAAAAAGGGGAAAGAAATATGTCAACCTAAGTACAGCACTTTAAAGTACTTTACTGATTCCGGAGAGTTCTCTGCTGTATACTCTCACCTACCCAATAGTGAAATTCACATAACCCACATAAAACCAGTGTAATTTGGCTTTATGTGGGTGCAGTGCATGGAACTTGGGTTATTAAATTCACTTCCCACAACCCAGAGCTAGACCTAAGGGGACAATATACTTGCTCTCTGCCATTGGTCAATATGTCAGTTTATGGGACAGAATAGCTGTCATGGATCCTCTAGGCCACTAGATCCATACAGCTCTCCAGGTCACCACATGTTTTTAATTCCATTAAAGACTGCTCTCATGAGATAGGAATACACACATATGCACTTGCAGCATAAGGTACTAAGTTCTATAGCACATATTAAAAATCATCCAATATCTGGTCTCAGTTTAAGAGTACAGATTTTAATTGACATGTGAAAATCTGTTAAAATGCTTGCATGCTAAAAAAAATGACTGTAAAATAAGTTCTCCTTCTCCAAGGTCTGCTCCCTTGTAGTGTTTAGAGTCATATCTACTTAAGGAAATGTTTGTTCTCTTGACACCATCAACACAATTGTTAATTAAGTTTCAAGTATAGAATCATTATTACTGGATGTACAACCAAGGGAAAATACAACTCCAATTTCAGATACCAAGTTTTGCTGTACTTGTAATTTGAAGAAACAATTTTTAGAAAAAAATGAAACTGAGTTAATTTGCTTTGGAATTCAGTAACAAGCCCATAACATTTTTGAGAATCACTTTTAAGTATTAAATATACCGTAGCAATGCCCAAATGCCTCAATGAGGATCAGAGCCTGTTGTGCTGGGGACTATAAAAAACACATTGAAGGATAATGATCTTTGCCCCCAAAGAGTTTACAGTCTCTTCTATAATGGTGCTTTCAATTAGCTCTCCATCTTCATCCTTTCAAGGCATTTAATTTCCTATTACCAAGCTTGTTTTTTCATCAGTAAGGAGTTAGACCCGGAAGTAGTTTCTAGAGATGAGACTATATCTTAGCGGACAGATTCTTCCATCCCATTCAAATAGATAGAAGTCTAACACCAACTCTTGCATGGAAGATGATATAGTGTGTCTTTTCAATTTTATGAAGTACTTTATTTGATTTCTAAGTGTAGTATTTTGCATGTTACTCTGGGATTCTGAAGAGTCATAGTTTTCCAACAGTCTAAACCAGCATTTTTTTACCACTAAAATTCAGTGTAATGTCTTTTTCTCATTTGGTAGCTGATTAGAAGTGGATTACAAATAGGCTGCAGATCCACTGTACATACTGAACACCACTGAAAGTAAGCGCTGTATATTAAGGGGCACATCTTCAAAATGTGGTGTTGCTTTTTGCACCCTTGGTTTGTGAGCATCTTGAAAATTGGGAAAGATCTCTTCACATCTTGATATGAAAACTATCAAGAACCTTCTGGGGACTAGAACCTTTGGTCCTTCATACATCTGTACGGGGCATGGTGTTTGTTCCAGCTAATTATCATCTATGGTTTGAACTAAGCTCAACTGGCAATGTTCTGGCTTGTACTGAGTCGCCACAACTATGTATCAGCTTGGCCTAGTTTCCTCTCCATGCTGTGAGTCTGGGGGAGCATCACAGACAATATAACATGGTGGAAGAGTGCCCAATTCGACCTCTGGAGGGTTATTTACAGCACCTAGCCTCCTTGATACAGAGGCTATCCTCTGGTTATGAAACCTGGACATTGAACTCTGACATCTGCATATGAGAAGGAGTTGTTTGTTAGCACAAATAATTGCACTTTGAATAACGGAATGAAAATCCAGTACTTAAAGATATCTAAACTACCTAAATAGAACCAGCCATTGGTTGTTAGTGTAGAATTGTCCCTGTATTTGCAGAGACAAAATGGAAGGAATACTTAAGGCTGAACTGAAAATCAGGTCCTAATTGAATATATATCAATTATACAATATCTCATAGAATATTAGAGTTGGAAGAGACCTCAGGAGGTCATTTAGTCCAATCCCCTGCTCAAAGCAGGACTAACTTCAGCTAAATCATCCCAGCCAGGGCTTTGTCAAGCCGCATCTTAAAAACCTCTAAAGATGAAGATTCCACCACCTCCCTAGGTAACCCATTCCAGTGCTTATAGTTTAGTGAATCTTCACTATTGATTAAATGTATTGCTAGGCACAGGGCCAGGAAAAAAGTTCTGTTCACCATTTTAATATACTGAAGTTCCATGTTAAGAGACCTTAAGCAGTCTATAAGAGGAAGTCCAATGCACGAAGTGTCATAGGTGGAGTTTTATTCATGGGAAATCGGTTCCAAGAAACATTTCAAAGGGTCAGTGGAATTCTCCAAGTGTGTTCTGCATCACAATGCACCTAGTGTTTTGGTGACTTGGAGGTTATAGGCTTCTATATCATGATTACAAATCTGAGCACATGGCCTGAACCAATACTGGTTATAGTGTGGCCTACCTACCTTTTCACAATTTCTCTGCTTTTCAAGATGTCATATAAGCCTTATGTAGAGAGATGGTGCCCTCCTTAGCTGATTTAATGTGGGAGGCTGTTTGTTTAATCATTCAGTGAGATAGTATAACCCCTTAGCGTTCCAAAAAAGGAATCAGATACTGTGGATTAGAAACCAGGCACTGGGAGGAATTTTCTACTGACCCTTAGATAATTTAATAGACAGACAGCTCAACAATAAAATTACTGGCTTTATGATCCTTGTGACATTTTAAAAATGTTGTTTTCTGACAGTGTCTACTTGAGGCCATCTAACCACAATGATAATATGATCTGTAATAAGACTCTCAAAAACCACTGAGGAAAGAAATAATCAAGGGAACAAAGGACTCCTTTCTCTTGGGAAATTTGCTGAGTTAGCATGCATTAATTAGAAAGGGCTAAATACTGCTTGCTATGTCCACATGTAACTCCTCCCCCAAGACATGACTCAAATCTCCTTCCGGGTGCTTGCTAATTGGAGTGGCTTTTCCCTCGTCTCCTCATATATTTTGGGTCTTGGGTTCTTTATTTCGGTGCCTGGGGCCTCTACCCAAGGTGACACATCTCTGTGCTTGGAATACAAGGGTTGCAATTCCTTAGTAAAATAACTAGTCACAAGGAATATAACCCATACCTGAACAACACAACACATTAATACAAACCCAAACCAGTGGGTTTTTCTATTCCTTTTGTCTCTGAGGCAGCTTGTCTGTCCCTTCCCACTGAGGGACTTGAGCATTCCTGGCTTCACACTGGCCCTACAAACCGTCTATGATTTGTATCTGAAGCTCCCCACTGGCTTTTGTAGGATTTTCCGGTTTATTCTACCCCAGACCCTAAGCAGGCTGAGAAATGGTTTTGGGAGGCTCAAGAGCCATTGTGGCTGTAGTCCAGAGTTTAGGATAACTAGAGACTCAGTTCACTGTTCCAGGAGCTAGCAAATTCTAAAAGAGGTTACACCCACGAAACTCTTTATTAATTGCCCCAAGAATTTTTTTGTGAGTTGCTCCACTGTCACAGGCTGCAACTTCTGAGCCAGCTAGAACAATTAACAATCTCCAGTTAACTCCTTAAGTCCATATTATGCCTTTCAAGTTCATCCCTGAGATTGGAGAGGGGGCAGTGGGGTCTGCACTGTAGCTGGAGCAGTAAGAGGCATTTTAGCAGACTCAGAAAATTCCTTCTTGGGCTCTATGGGCATTCATGCTTTCAGCAGGAGCAACATGCACTCAATGAGCTCCTGGGATGGAGAAGACTTGGCCTTACCCTCACCCCACTTCCTTCCCTTTAAGGGAGGCAATGTCATCCTTATTCAGTGCTTGCCCTCTCGGCATAAAGAGACATTGCTGGGAGAGACACCATCTATTCTATTCTATATAGATTCTTACACTGTGCTTATCTCTGTAGCATGAGCATTAAGCAATGTGTGACTAACATCTGTCGTGTTTGTTCTCTCCTCCTCCCTCTGAATACATGCACGAGAACAGCCACAATCTGAGTCTTAATTTTATATGTATATATTCAAGTTTAGTTAATCTCTTCCTATAACTGCTGCAGGGCTCACCTCTCTGAACCTCAGCTTCCCAGACTTTCACCCCTTGCTCACCATGTCACATCTGAAATTTAGTTTGCTCTTTCAAGCAGGGACACTCTGTCTTGTGTGACATGCCTAGGACACAATCAAATAATTCAACATAGTAACACTAGTGTTCATGTAAGTGACAGATCAACTGCTCTGAACTAAGTATTGTGTTAGTGTAACAAGCTGGTTAATGTTTGTTACGGGTACCCATCTGTGTCTGATCCAGAATTGATATGAGTCTGTTACAGTCCTAGCTACAGAGCATGATTCTTCAGCTCAAGTGATAGCAGGTCATGTTTTTAGCTCGGGAGGTCTGCAGTTCAGCCCTTCTGTGTGCCAAGATAGGGTCAAACAGCATGTGTGTGCAGGCTTTTCCACAGGACTGCCAACTTCAATCCAACTCCTCACACCTAAGAATCCTGCTTTTCCAGCCAAGGCGTCTCTTCAGCAGAAACTGCCAACCCTGAATTTTGATGAACTGTATGGTTAGTTGATGTTCACAAAGGGGAATAAGAATGAAATCACCATATTCATTTTCACTTGTGATATAAGGAAGGAGTTGAACTCCTGTCTCCATTTTCATTATCATTTGTATTCATCATGTTGCTTCAATCATTAGAAATGTTGTTGTGAAATAATAATTGATAAAAGGAAAGAGAGGAGCCAAATTATTCAATGACAGAGGATCTTCCCTTTCCCCTGCTCACTGCGATAACAATTAAAAATAGAATAATACTGAACTATGCCCTCGACCAAATGGAAACTGAACATTTACATGAAAATAGACTAAAGAGAATATGAGACAGAGATGGATTCATCAAAGGGATAACAAGAAGATATTTTTCATTTTTTTTTAATTTTAACTAATGTCAATCCAATTTCTTAGTTCTCCACTTTTAATGAATAGTACTAGTGATAATTACTGAATTGCTATGCACATACAATAAGTAGATAATGCTATGATTTTATACTTATGATGTACCATTTTTCTATAAATATACATATTTGCTACCTGTCACAAGAAAGCTTATGAAAAATTTAAAGTAGATATATTAAGAAGGCAATGGGTAAAAATTCCACACACAAAATATTTATTCCTTTCATCAGTCCCGCTCAGACCATGTTTCATATTAGGTTAAGTAATTTTCAAGAAACCTCTAAGTTTTATTTCTGCTTCTTTCTCCCCCTTTCCCTCATCTACACATTTAAATTTGTATAGGAAATTCTTTGCTTATTATTCTCTTCAACTATTGTGAATGGGGCTCATCCACCCTCATTGAATTACCTCATTAACACTTGCCCTCCTCACTGTGATGTAACTCACCCATCCTTGCATGTGTATATATACCTACTTAACTGAAGTTTCCACTTCATGCATCTGATGAAGTGGGTTTCTGCCCACAAAAGCTTATGCCGAAATAAATTTGTTAGTCTTTACGGTGTCACAAAACTCTCGTTGTTTTGCTTATTATGTTCAGTTGAAAGTCCCCAGAATTTCTTTTAAAAGTTTTGATTCATACCCTTCGTAGCACTTCTTTGCTATAATCATTAGCAAACTGTTGTTGGAGCAGAAGAGATCTAGTGTTCGTAATCTGAATTGTGGCAAATTATTAGGAAAAGGAACTCTGAGGCAAACTACAGGCAATTCCAATAATATAGAACCCTTTTATCAATTTCCTTGTAAAGGGAAGCTTTCAGAGTTCAAATTGTCTTAATCTTTCTAAACTAGAGACTCTCCTCTGGAAGTACAACACAGCCTCATGTGGTGAACAAAACGAGTGTGTCTCTGCTGTTAATTTGAACATGCAGAGTAGCTTGGCAGGTGAGTAGCAATTTCAGGGCCAGTTCGAGGCTTGGGTGAAATGGGCACAACTCCCAGTGAAGCCAGCAGGAGGAGTTCCCTACCGACTTGCTGTGAGACTGAATTTGGCCCTCAGTTTAACCTGACAAATGTTTTAATATGGAAAAACACTAACGCCAATGATTGCCTAGTAGCTTACTATATCCTATGAATTTGAAACTAACTTTTTCTTCCAGTGAAATTTATCTGTTTTACTAGTCTTCTCAAAAGTTCCTGGGTGTAAAAGCCAGGAATTGGACCATGGTTTAACCTTCAGCCACAGTCATAGGGTAAGGTATTACTTCACAAGCATGCTGTTATGATAACCCATGGATTAGTGACCCTGCAAGTATGCTGTTTTATGACATTGTCACCAGGGCACATGTACACAACTCAGCCCCCCCAAAAAAATGATTTACCATGAAAAATGTTTTTTCTATATAAAAAAAAATATGTGGGGTACAAATGTACCCCAAACGTGTTGCACTGTGATCCTGTATTTTTAGTAGTTTTATGCACACGTTTGCATCTAATGACAGTATCTTATATAATAATAATTGACATATGCTAATTATGAATGCATTGCACTGACAGTGGTTGCTGCATTCTGTCACCTTAAGGTAGAGATTGGTCCCTTCAAATTCAGGCTTGTCAGGTATCCTCAACACAAGGGGGACTGATGTTGGCTTACTTTGCCTAATGTTCCTGAGACACTTTCTGTCTAGGTATTGCGCTCCAAACATAGCAGAATCAGGAGGTTTTCTATGTCGTACAATTCAAGATGATGAACAAATGGGCACAATATTCTGCTTCTGACCTTATAAAAAGATTTGCAATTCTGAAAATGAGTTGTTCTGTGATGACAACATATTAAATGATAGTGACTTTGTTCTAGATCATGTCAAGAGTTGCTCTGAGAAGGAAGACCATGTTTCTCTTGATTGGTCATCAAGTTCATCTTCAGACAATGAGGAGCTCACGTTCATCCCTTTTATAAGACTAGAAGAAAGAGTTGGAGATAATTTCTTTGCCACTATTTAGCTTGCTCAATGAAAACTTGACCTATGTTGGAACAATCTGACAAAACGAGTCAGATATAACCCAAAGAGATGCATCCACAGCTCAGCAGAGAAAAATTGTCATCAGTGTTCGAGTTTGCTAAGCCACTTTTCCTGGTTTCCTATTTTCCAAAGAAAGGCAAATTGGTGGTAATGTGATCAATGATTCATCATGACAAGGTTGTAGAAGGAGACAGAAAGAAACCTCACCTAATTCTCCACTCCAATGACACTATAACATGGACTATCTTGCAAGACTGTACTTCTGCAGGCACAAGATAAATAGGTGGCCAATGGTTCTTTTCTTCAATGTGCTTGATATTGCTTGCATTGCAGGTTTCATTGTTTGGGTAAGCAATAATCCTACATGGCATCACACATGACGAAAACAAAGAAGGTTCTTGTTCCTTGTCAATCTAGGAGAATGACTCATAGATGTACATATAAAGAGCACAATCTTTGATACCCCTCATCTCAATATGCCCCATCAAAGCAGCACTCTCATTCCTTAGCTACCACTGAAAACCAGCTACCATGGGAGCACCTAGGAAACTCAAGAGTCAATGCTGCCACATTTGCCCAAAGTCAGCTGACTAGAAGAGGCACATGCAATCTGGAGAATGCAGTGAATTTGTATGCACTGACCACTCCACATCCATGCTGATGTGTGAAAATTGCATATAGGCTCCCACTGAATGAGACTCCTGCTAGTTCTTTCAATTTCCTAGTGAAATAAAGTTTTTTTCACCCAAAAAGTTAAAGACAAAAGTCTCCCACAACACAGTTAATAAAAATTTATTCTTGACAGTGGATGTGAACTAATGAGGGTAATGGCCCTCCCTACTTTCAAACTAGTGGACTAAGAAATCTTTGTTTCAAGAAAAATGTGTTTCTCAGTTTTCAACAAGGAAAGATACCCTTTTTTCCATTGCTTCCTTTCTTTAGAATACCACCGAATCCACAGATTATTGCAGTAGTATCAATTTGTGAGGTGATTCCTGTACAACTATGAGGTTGCTAGACCTGGAAGTGAGTTTGTGTATTCTTATGTGGTTCTGTAGGTCTGATGCATGCCTTGGCTAGTTCTAGCCTTTTCTTTAGACCATGCAGAAGGGTGTGGAGGGGGAAAAAGTTCTTTAGTACATATATCTTTTAAAATGTGTGTAGGATCTTCCTAACTGCAGGACCCTTCCTACCTTTGAATCCAATGCTGTCATTCAAAAGTATGTTTTCTTTTCTTTTCATCACTACAAAATCACCAACATTTTCTGGGTGGCCCTGCCCTCTGATTATCCTAGAATTACTCATTTTTATCCCTTGTCCTAAGGCCTGTGTATCACGTGAACTGTGCAAATCTCTATTCCCTCCCCCCGTTTAGTGTTTTGAAGCCCTGTAAAGTAGGGTTTTACTAAAACTTTTAAACAATGTCATCTTGACTCCTTTGGGGGCAGAAAATATAGAGATGCAATGGAATGCTGAAGAGCTGATCCCAAAGCAAACACATTTTTCTGCCTGTTGAGCTTATGTGAGTGAATATGCAACATAAATCTTGTGTTATGAGAGAATTACTACGTATCTGAAGTGTGTGAATGAGTATTGTACAGCAGCTGCAACAGAGAACAAGTAGCCATTTTTGGTGACTGTTCACAGCCCATTTAACACCCCCACCATCTTTTTCTAATCATTTATATTAGAAACACATTTCAAATTAATCCAGTCCCTTTAACAGCAATCTCTCAACCATTGTGTACTTTTTGTGTATTTTCAAACTTCACTCAGAGTAGGGAAAACAAAAACAAAATATAAAGCAGTTTTTGAACAAATACATTTGATTAAGTATTTTGCTCTTGTTGGTGAAACATAACTGAGTTTCAATACAAGAAAAAGATTTATTTCCCCGTGTACAGCTAGAGAAAGAAATCACCCCCTGATTAATTTTTCCCTATTCTTTCCTTTTAGCTACTCATTTCTTTTCCCCATGGTCAGGTTGGCTGCATCTCCAAACACTTGTAAGTACTGTATGTTCTGACATATCCTGAAGTCATGCATTAGCACCTTTTCATTCAGCAAAGGGTGAGAACAGATATCTTTTGGCAGCTGACAGCAGGGAACAGGCAGAAAGGGGGAAAAAGAAGCTGTAGGACTAGGACACTGTGGTGGCCTAGTGGCGAGCATGGCTAATGTACCAGCTGTGAATAACCTCTTTTTTTTTTTAATCCCCTCCACCCAACAGATGTCTCTCTGTCATTGTCATGTCCTCAAGCTATCCTAGTAAATGATTTGTGCATTACAAGTGAGTCACCAAGGTGGCAATTGAACCTCTTCACAGCTCAAAATTGTTGATGTGTGCACTGTGTGTGTGTGTGTGTGTGTGTGTGTGTGTGTGTGAGAGAGAGAGAGAGAGAGAGAGATGAAAAAGAGGGAGGGAGAGGAGAAAGGGAGAAATGTCAAGGTTACCTTGTTTTGCCTGGAGAATCAAAAGAGAAGGCAAATTAACTGCTGGCTCTATTTGGTCTTTTGGATCTCCTAGAATAAGGCAGTGCCATCCTACTCAAGCAGACGTACATATCACTTTGGAAGATTAAAAAATGAAGAATGCAGTGATCTGTATTGTATATACGCTTTATTCTGTGGAAAGAATGTTAATAAATATACTGAGAGACTGCAAAGTTTGCCAATATAAATAATGTGGCATTTCAAAGTCTGTCAGTAAATGTAATTGAATTTTTCAATGTAAAAATATAGTTCAGTTATAAATTGGAGTCATACTTGACATTAGTTGAGCATTAGGAGATATTAATTAGATACTGCTCACTTCTTCTCTCTGATTTCTTTATATTAAATGAATTATCAGGCAAGAGGAATTTGCAAGCATGCAATTTAGAGATTTTTATTCTTGAAAACAAGCTGCCTGGTAATTTTTAGTGGAGGAATAAATGCCTTTTCAAAAACCTTGTCAGTGTGCTGTCTAAAACATGCCCTTCCCAATATGAACACAATATGGAAAAGCTAATCCATTATAATACTTTGTAATGATAATAAGCTACAGTGAACAAGTAGCCTAGGGAAAAGATGGTAGTAGTCACCTTTAAACAGAAAGCGAATAGCAAGTAATTGTACATTTTTACAGTAGGCTGATGACAACGTTTCCTGTGACTTTGAACTTACTTTGGCTGTCATTGTTCTGGCAAACATTCTGCATATCAATCAGGCAGTTATGTTTCCTACCTGACATTTGCAGCATAATGTATAAAATTTACTTATGTGATCCTTACATGTAGGAGTCCTGTTTATATGTAAATATATTAGTCTCTGCAGCATGAGCTACACTTGGAGACTGCATCTAACCATACTACAGGCCACAGTGACCTCTATATATCTGGTGAATACAGGTTACATTTCCTTCTTGTTGCTGGACCTCTCTGCAGCAGTTGATATTGTTAATCACAATTTTTGCTTCCATCAGCCAAATATAGTTCTTGCCTGGCTGGTTGAATATTATTGTTCTAGACTCATACAGCTGATAATTGTAGGCCTTCACTCTGATTTTCGGTGCTGCCCCAATTATTTGTGGAATCACCAAAGAATAACTTGGCACCAATATCATTTTGTATTGACAGGATTCTTCGGGGTAGTGTTATTTGTGTGTGTGATCCCTGGTATCATATGCAACTCTGACATATTGGTCACTCCCTATGTTCCCTGTGATGACAGCTCTCCCCTTGTGTTATTAGCTTGATAGTACAGGGGGTTGATGTCTGCCAACTTTTGAAAGAGAATGCTGAGGAAACAAAACTGTTGTTTGTTTATCCTTCTGAGTGGCACATTTTTTATTTTTGTTTTTCTCTCTAGCTTTTAATTTTTTGGTAAAGCAGCCCAAGGTGCTCTCAAGAAACACACAAATAATAGCTTGACATAAAATGATGGAAATAGAGAGAGGGATGGGTAGAGGGAGAGAGACAAAATGGTGTCCTAAAGAGAGAGAGATTGATTTCAAAAGAGGAACGAACAAATGTCCTCTGAGAAACCTTGCAAAAGGCATCAGCCCAGTACTGGGGTATCTTTATCTTTAGTTAAGGCTAGGTCGAGCCTCTGAGACATAGCCCTGCATTGGCTATGTGGAGAAGCACCACCCTTGGGGAGCCCTGAAGGCAGTTACAAAGGCAGAATGCTTCCTGCAGCTGCCCAGTGCATAGTAAAGTGCATAAACTGCTATAAACCTTTTAAGGTATGCAGTATTTTCCTCCTGTGTGATCAGCTAACTGTACTTGCTGGCACATCGTGGGGATGGAGCAATAGCTCTGCATTACATCCTGTTCCCTTTGGGTCATGTCTCAGTAGCTTCCCTAAGTGCAGGGGCTCCATATCTGGCTAGACTGTGTGCAGGCCATAAAATGGGCATGTGGGAGGAAGCTAGTTGTTCCTCCTCACCACTTTATGCCTGCATAAAGACTGGCTAAAATCTAATCTCTGGAATGTAACTAGCAAGGGACATGGAGGGTAACAAGAAGGGTTTCTATAGGTATGTTAGTAACAAGAAGAAGGTCAGGGAAAGTGTGGGCCCCTTACAGAATGCGAGAGACAACCCAGTGACAGATGATGTAGAAAACGCTGAAGTATTCAATGCTTTTTTTGCCTCTGTCTTCACACACAAGGTCAGCTCCAAGACTACTACACTGGACAGCACAGAATGGGGAGGTGCTAAGCAGCCCTCAGTGATGAAAGAACAGGTTCAGGACTATTTAGAAAGGCTGGACATACACAAGTCCATGGGGCCGGATGCAATTCATCCAAGGGTGTTGAGGGAGTTGGCTGATGTGATTGCAGAGCCACTGAAAACTCATGGTAATTGGGGACGGTCCCAGATGATTGGAAAAAGGCAAATATAGTGCCCATCTTCAAAAAAGGGAAGAAGGAGGATCCTGGGAACTACAGACTGGTCAGCCTCATCTCAATCCCCAGGAAAATCATGGAGCAGGTCCTCAAGGAATCCATTTTGAGGCACTTGGAAGAAAGGAAAGTGATCAGGAACGGTCAGCATGGATTCATCTATGGCAAGTTATGTCTGACCAACCTGATTGCCTTCTGTGATGAGATGACTGACTCTGTGGATGTGGGGAAAGCGGTGGACATGATATACCTTGACTTAGGAAAGCTTTTGATACAGTCTCCCACAGTATTCATATCAGCAAGTTAAAGAAGTATGGGTTGGATGCATGGACTATAAAATGGATAGAAAGCTGGCTAGACCATCAGGCTCAATGGGTAGTGATCTACAGCTCGATGTCTAGTTGGCAGCCAGTAACAAGTGGAGTGCCCCAGAGGTTGGTGCTGGGGCCAGTTTTGTTCAACATCTTCATTAATGATCTGAAGGATGCGGTGGACTGCATCCATCAGCAAGCAGATGACACTAACCTGGGGAGAGTGGTAGGTATGCTGGAGGGCTGGGAAAGGATACAGAGTGACTTAGACAATTAGAGGATTGGGCCAAAAGAAATCGGATGAGATTCAACAAGTACAAGTGCAAAGTCCTGCACTTAGGACAGAAGAATCCCATGTACAATTACAGACTGGGGACCGACTGGCTAGGCAGCAGTTCTGCAGAAAAGGACCTGGGTGTTACAGTGGACAAGAAGCTGGATATGAGTCAACAGTGTGCCTTTATTGCCAATAAGTCTAACGGCATATTTGGCTGCATTCGTAGGAGCATTGCCAGTAGATCGAGGGAAGTGATTATTCCCCTCTATTCAGCACTGGTGAGGCCTCATTTGCAGTAATATGTCCAGTTTTGGGGCCCCCATTACAGAAAGGATGTGGACAAATTGGAAAGAGTCCAGCGGGGTGCAATGAAAATGATTAGGCAGCTGGAGCACAAGACTTATGAGGAGAGGCTGAGGGAACTAGGCTTGTTTAGTCTGCAGAGGAGAAGAATGATGGGCAGATTTGATAGCAGCCTTTAACTATATGAAAGGGGGTTCCAGGGAGGATGGAGCTAGGCTTTTCTAAGTGGTAGTAGATGACGGAACAAGGAGCAATGGTCTCAAGTTGCAGAGGGGACGGTCTAGGTTGGATATTAGGAAAATCTTTTTCACTAGGAGGGTGGTGGTTTACCTAGGAAGGTGGTGGAATCTCCATCCTTAGAAGTTTATAAGGTGCAGCTTGACAAAGCCCTGGCTGGGATGATTTAGTTGGAGTTAGCCCTGCTTTGAGCAGGGGTTGGACTAGATGACCTCCTGAGATCCCTTTCCAACCTAATTTTCTATGGTTCTATAAATTCTTTGGTGCAAGGATGTGTCTTCCTATGTGTTTGTGTAGTGTCTAGCACTTTGTGTTTGTTACTAATTCTGGTTGTTGCGCTTGGTGTGCTGCGTGGTGTTCAGTGGCCTGTGATGTACAGGAGGTCAGACTAGATGATCTGGTGATCCTTCCTGGCTTTAAACTCTATGAAATGAGTGTCTCAGAAATGAGAATGTTGCATTAGAGATAGGGGTGGGGACTAAGGATAGACATTAACCCTACAAACAATATGAGGGTAAAAAATAGTCTATGTTATCACTGGGGGATATGATCATTCAGAATATAGGCAAATGCAAGGGAATGGACCAGTGAATGATTCAGGAGAAAATTAAGCAGAAAGAGAAATGATCGGGAGTTGCAGTGATGATGGTGAGTGACCCTAAAATGAATATCACATGCGTTAGCATAAGAGAGTTTTTAGAGGCACTTTGTAAAATGCGTTTTAATCCCATCTGAACTTTTTGAGTCTGTCCTACCACATGCCCTCTCTTCCTACCCCAGATAGGCTTTTTCCTCCTCAAAAGCTCCCAAATACCGTAACCTTGTCATAAACCTAATGCCTGAGATGCTTCCCTAAACCTAATTCTCCCTTTCCAGCCATGTCTTCTCAAACGGATCCACTTTCCATCCACCTATCTGTGAACCTACCTCTCCCAGACCTCTGGCTCTTCCTGAACATTTACAATCTTTCTCTTTGTTTAACGTTTTATTTGATTATCAGGACATGCAGTAAATGACACACAGGCACAAAGAATGGGTTAAAGCTGCAGGTTGCAACTTGATTCATAAATAACAAATTATGGGGGGGGGCGGGTACGGAAATGCCTTCCCATCCCATTAAAGCACGATGTAATATTTGGGCCTAATGCAGAGAAAAAGAGTTGATTGAATAACAACCCACCTCACTGAGATGAGTAATTTCATTAGTATTGTTACAAAACACAATAGCAGCATCAGAGACAGAGTGATTATAAAAATTCTCCTGCTTTTGAAGATCCATTGCAAAGTCCAAACACCTTTCTCAAATGTTCTGGGTTTTGTATCTTTCTCCTGGGCTCTGGCATGTTCCGCTGCTTAGTACGCCCTAGCCTGCATTGCACACACAAATGAGTACATGAGATTTAGATAGCATCAATATCTGTGGCAAAGAAAAACATCTGGACCCTGCCATAAACCTCTAAGAGTTGTATGGGAACCTAGATTCTAAGGGAAGGCAGGCCAAGGCATGATAGAATGGAAGGCAACATGTGATGGAGGTGAGAGCCAAAGAGAATAGGGACCAGCTGCAAAATTTAAATCTGGAGTCATTGGATGACAAACTTCCTAAAGTTTGCATAGTTCTGTTCTAGGGTTTTCTTCAGTTCATTATACAGACAAGTGCCAACTGCAAAATTCAAGCCTTTCACTAAACAAAATAGTTCCCTTGAAAGATTAGGGTTCATATTCAGCTTGAGGAACTATCAAAGGAATCAGAATGCTTCTTTATTCGTTTAACTAGTTCACCCATCACTTATGCAAATTCAGAATAGGTCAATCCTTACTGACACTTAAAGTTGCTTTACCCTGTAGGCACAAATAGACAGTGGGTGGCTTTGGCACCATGAAATATATCTGCTGGGTTTTTTGCTGCAGATTCACAGTGACATAACAAATACAGATGCAATCACTTGGAATTTACAGATTTTTGAAATGTATGAAAAGCAACATTATCTTACATTAATGCTTTGAACACTAGAAATAGGAAAGTATTTTGCAACAGTTAGGGGGAATTATGATGTCCCCTGATGGCATTACATGTCCATATATGTGAAATTTCCATTCACCCTTCTCTACCTCCCTTTACCTATTACCACAGTCCACAAAATATATGTAATACACTAGTTCTCCCTTCAAGCCCTGGCACAGAGGGTATGCTGAGGGTGAGACATTGGTCAGGAGTTAGAGAAGGCAGGTGCTGCTCAAATTTACGGAAAACTACTGACGGCTGCCTATAGCCTGTTCCACAATCCAGAGCAGCCCAGAATTCCCCATACCGCTTTGTGGGTTACAGCAGCATAAAGTAGTACAAGAAATTCTAGACAGCTCTGGACCATGCCGCAGTCTACAGGCAGGAGGCTCTGACTGCTTGAATTTGTTCGTAGAGCTGCCCAGAATGGTAATGCCATAAAGGTGATTTAAAGCCACCTTTGTTCCTCTTTCCCTCTGGATGGGGCCCAAGCATAATTTTTTTGGGCCCAGTACAAACTTGTAACACGGCCCCTTCCCACACACATACCACAATCCCTCATCCCATACAAACAAACTCATGAGCCATGAAAAAAGTTTGAATTCTGAAATTACTGTTACATATTCTACATTTCTGAAAAATGCCCCCCCTTTGTTATTTTTGTTTCTATAAATATCCTCAGGCATGATCTACAATATACCCTCAATTTTTTCCTAATGGTAATAGGGGTTGCATCCCAGGCTGGGCCCTCCAGTGTACTCTTCCCCGCTTCCCCCGTCCCCCCCGTGGGGGCCCTGCCTCTGGAGGTGCAGCACAAAATCTCAGCCAGTGTCTTCAGTTTGTAAACAAGCTGTCTATTTTCTTTTATTTTAAATACAAAAGCAACAAGATACAAGCTCAAGTATCCACACAACATATTGTGACAGCTGTTGTCCCTCACCCAAAAACTAAATACTAAAAACTAAAATTTTTTATCATTTATTATATGAGGTCTCAGTCCCACAAAGCTAATGCAACAATTTACATGAGTAAGAACTATTTTCAGAGTACTATGACTGTAAACTCCTTAGGGCAAGGATACATCCTTTAGATATATGTAAAGCTCTGTAATATATAGAACAACTCTGGAATGTGCCGGTTGCTGGAGAGGGACACTTTGTATACTGTCATAATCGTAAATATAGTGCTTTTGTTCTCTATTGTACTTCAAGGGGCATCATCTTGGTGCCTGTGCACATTAGGTGCAATTCACACCTATGCAGCACTCAAAAGCTCAATATGCCCTCAAAATGGAGCTTAGTGTGACTTCTGTGATGCCTAGTTTATGTAGACCCTCTCCACAGGAATTTCACTCAGTCTGAAATGAGCTGTGCAGAGTGGGGTTGCAGACAGATTGGGGAAATGGAATCCTCCCCTCAGGCCATGGAGTTCTTACAAGGGGTTCTTATTCTGTTGTAACTGTTTTTCCCTTTTCATTATTTATTATGAGCAATATTACGTGCAAGGTTTAAATTTATGAAAAATATCATGATTGTGCCTTTTATAAGGGCCTGAATTGTACAAGTCACTCAAATGAGCCAAGATACTTCAGTTGAGTGGCTCGTACAATTCAGATGGTACTCAGCACCTTGCAGACCTGGACCCAAAGAAGCACACTGATAACAGAATATTGAGATATAGAGAGAGACAAATATATAAATATTGGCTTTTTTAGAGGCATTTAAAACTGGTGAAATGTTGTGAAATATTTCTGTACAACTGATTTCCTACTCCGGGCCCTCTTCGCTGAAAATGGAGGAATAAGCAATGGACTTGAGATGAGAAAATGAGATGTATCATGGTGCTGATGCACCTTCATAATTACTGCTATTAATACCGTGAACACTCTCATGGTTATTTTATATTGAGCCAGTACTTCTGATAGCTCCTTTTTCCAATAGCAATGCCTTGAAACCTAGGAAAATTTGGTAATACTGCTTTGCACCTATAAAGTCTTTGTTATGTGAGGATCTCAAAGCTCTTTACATGGAAGGCTAAGTATTACTATTCCTATTTTACAGAAAGAAAATGCAGGCACAGAAGAGTTAAATGACTTACCCTAGTTTACACAGCAAGCTATTGGTATGGTACATAGAGCTCAAGAATGCCTGCCTGCTCCTCTAACCACTAGACATACTATGGTATATGTTCCTCTTGCATGCAATCTAACTTTCCTTTATTTTTGTGATTATTTATTTAATTTATATATACACCTTGCTGTTATGCTCATCATTAGAATGTCTGAGCAGATTCTCTTAAAATCAGTTCCAGCAAACCTACCTTTGTTAAATATTCAAGGGCTATAACATATATTTTTGAATATGTTTAAGCTTAATAGTTTACTATATATAATTATTTTATGAGCTTATACATTATAGATCCCTCAGCAATTTCCAGAACTAATTATGGTAGCATCTGTATATCAGAGTTTTGGGATAGCTCATTTTCCATCATTTCTAAACACAACTCAAACATTTCTTTATATGTGAAAGCAAGCTTTGCCCTGGAAACTAAACACTGATTAAAGCTAAACTCAGCTTTTTTGTACTGGTGGTTTTAATAAAATATTATCAGTGGTAAAATGTAAATAAAAAAACAAATTACTTCATTCATCACGTATTTTAAGCAGTTAAAATGAATGAACTCTCCTTTGAGAAAACATCTGACTAAGCAAAATAATGGTTATGCATTTGTGAAAATGTTTAATGAACTCACTGGTTAAAATGCTGTTATTTTAGAGCCCATTACCACGTGTTTTAAATTAATTGAGGCTACATTGCTGAAAGACCTTTTTTCTTTCTGTCTTAATGTACCAAAAATAAGTGACCTTAGTAACATACGTGGGAGCAAATATATTACATAGTCAGGAATGCTGGCTATACAGTCAAACGTAGGAGCCTACAAGTGGAGGAGTAGCTATTCATGAATCTTCTCTCCATAATCATTTGTCTAGTGTCAGTTCAAAGTCATGGAACTTGCCAAAGATCAAACACATTTTTTCTTTAAACAGTTCATATTGTAAATATTCTAGATGGTATTCATTTTCTGTTTCTTCTTGTTCTGAAGCATACATATTTACTATGCTGGTAATGTTTGGGTTTATATCTTATAGGTTGAAGGAAAACGTACTGCTTGTCTGCAGAGTAAGATTATTTCAAATAATAATAAGTAATCCTTTGGTACTGGGAGCTAAGATAAATTCAGTTACATAAAAAAACCACCTTAGAATATGCAGAAAGCTGAAACATTTAACCTGAGCATAACATTAGATGCCAATCTAATTTGTCCTGTAGGTGAACTTTAAAACTTATCTCGATTATGTAGTTTGGTAATATGTCTTAATGGATTATATTTATGCTTCATTAATATTCACATATAGTACAAAATTTGTGTACACTGTAACATTGGTGTAAATCAATCATTACATACATTCATGAAGTTTTTTTCCTATTTTGGTTGCTTTTTAGTAATGTTATTCTACAGGGAGTTTTAACGTGTGATATCAATCTTCAGTTTCTAAATCAAAGGATAAAATTTAAAAAATGACAACACAGCATGCTCTAACCTGAGTTACCTACACTCAAGTTAACTCCTCTTGAGTTAGAGCAGTCACACTGTGGATAGAACATGCAAGCTACACATAATGGTTGTGTTAGCAAGTTGATGAGCTGGGCTAACTCAAGCTGTAACCTGTGCCCCTTGATGGGCTAGCCAACCTCAGTTAAAGGTGCCACCACACTTGAGTTACAGGTGTTTTTCTGCAAACAGGATTCAAGTTGGGGTAAGACTTGAGCTGCAACTCAAGGTAACTGCAGTGAAGCACTTAGGCACTTAGGAGTCTGGATATGGGAACTGAGTTAGCCAAGCCCAGATGCAAGCATCTGTAGTGCTAAGCTACACTTGAATCATATGCATGTAGCTATGTCCACATGGGTGCTGCCATAATCTAGGTTAGGTGCTGAGATTTCTAAGGTTTCTGTGGTTTTTAGCCCTGCACTGAGCTGCGTTGCTCTATAAATTGTTTTACAGAGTATTGTGGGAGAACTTTTCTGTGCTTCCTGGGTCCCTGTGTTGAATGTTATTGAATGAATATTCTTGTTGTCATACTTAGCCCATCAATATAGTAAACTAAATCACTACCAACTTTGGATGCTCCTTACTGCTGTCTGTGACCTCCATTCCAGCTGATACTAAGGTGTCAGTCCAGCTCAGGACCATGATTTGTTCTAGCTGTGTCACTGTTAATGCACCACCCATTTCTGCAACTACAAACAGATAGAGGGCAGTGGAGGACTATCAGAGCCTGTGTTCTAAAACCTGGGTTTCAGCTTGTGTCCACAATAGAAAAGTTAGTACCAGTGTTAAAGTAAAACCTGGGCTGTAACCTATATCCTCAGACAAGCAAACAAGCTCAGGTTCAAAACACATATAAACCGAGGTTAAACGTTTTTACATGTAGACAGTAGCGGCGATTGGACTAAAGACAGAGTAAGAAGCTGGGTTAACTCTGCAGTGAAAATATATCCTCAGTCCCATCGACTTTGAGATTTATATTCCTAAGTGGACAGCGGGCAGGACAAGAGACAATGGGTACAGCAAGGCAGTTTTAGATTAAATTTCAGAAAAAAACTTCCTAACTGTAAGAACAGTAGGACAATGGAACAAACTGCCTAGGAAAGTCATGGAAGCTCCTTCACTGGAGGTTTTCAAAAAGAAGCAAGCCATCTGCCTTGGATGGTTTAGTCACAACAAATTCTGCACCTTGGCAAGAGGTAAAATTGGATGACCCTTGCAATCCCTTCTAACCCTGTGGTTCTGATTCTAAGTGCTTAAATTACTTTTCAAAATAGGATGTAGCGCCTAAATCATTCAGGTGTAATTGTAAATTTTATCCATAGTTTTGAGAATAGTATAATAAGCCTGATCCTCATCTTACTTAGTGCAGCCGGATTTTCACTTACAATTATTACAATTATTTTTAATGGAGTTACTGCTGATTTAGGATCTGATCCAAAGCCCATTAAAGTGAACTGCAATTTTTTCATTGGTATTAGTGGGCTTTGGATCAAGTTTCTTATTACATAAGTGTGGATGAGGGAAGAATCTGGTCCACATTTGTTTTCGAAATGCTCTCTCAGCAGCGATGTTACAGGGTAACCCGTTTGGATTCACTTACATTGAGGGATGTCATAAAGAGAAACATGATTGATATGGTCAAACAGGGTACTTCTCCGTGGGGAGTGTCAGCTGGAAAAAGTTAATAAGATAAAGCAGTGTCACAACATATTAACATATGGCTTTTGAAAGAATGCAGCTTTGAAAATATTCCAAAACAACCACATCTGTGATATTCAGCTGATATACAATAAAAATAATGCTTGTATATACCAGGATTGAAAACTTCACACTGAAACCCCATACTGCAAATGCAAATTCCTGCACAAATGAAAAAATGATGATGTTCTTAATGAAAGAATGGGAGCCATCATCTATATCTCTTTAAATGGATCTCAGTTCATTTATATACAGTATCTTATCATGTATATACAATGCTCATACTTTCCATTCTTTCATATTCATAAAGAGGGCCGCTCACTGTAGTGGCTAATATAGATAAAAGAACTATGCATGGATAACATTGGCAGAAGAGCTGTGCTAACTCTATAACCTTGAACCAAATATTCTATATTCTCTTTTTTATTCTTTGCAGGCCAACATGCTTTACTATTGTTGCTTGCATTTTGTCTATCTAGTCTGCTACACTCCGTTTTCAAGTACAATATACAGCTACCACTTATGCCACCTCTAGCTTGAATTGCTATAATGGAAATCAGTGCCATTGTACTCATCATTCTGGTGTGTCAGAGTCCGTCTTTTAGGTTGACATTCTGATTTCCTTAAATACCTCTAAAACTAATAATGAAAGTCTTCCCAGACGTAGGGCTTGGTTAAGAAGCGGTAAAAGCTGAGAGTGCATATTAGCATAAAAAGCAACCAAAAGCTATCAATAATGTGTGGTAAAATAACAATTAGAACCCAGAAAATTCTGAGTTAAGGTTCAACTTGAAACTCAAACATTTGAAGGTATGGAAATACTTCAGCTAGTCTGCAAGGAGGAAGGACTGGGATTGGAAGCAAGAGTCAAAGTCTGGAAGCTTGGGGAGACAGGGGAAGCTCAGAAGTAGGAGAAAGCTCACCAGTAAGTCACAGTACTCCAGGATCTCTATGGCCAGGGGAAGCCTATGTTTTGAGAGTGTTTGGTTGGAGGCAGGCTGGGGAAAAAAGGGTCAGGATTCTCCACTATCTAAGATCCAATGATCTTCTTCTACTTACGGAGAAGGGGTTTAAGGGCTGCAGCAGCAGTGGAGTAGCCCCACAGCCATTCCATGGCCTGGTAGGAGGATTCCTTCCCTGATATAAAAAGCGGCACAGAGGAAAACATTTGCAATGCACAACAAAAGGAGGTTGTATTAGTTGTTCAAAACCCAGAGACTGTGCTACACATTCTTGAACACCAGCTGCTAGGATCTTATCAACTAAGTAACTATTTGACATACAGGGATATACAGCGTTCTTGTAAGAGCAGACAGCCAGTGTGGACCATCTGAGGACTAGTCTGTGTTCCAGGTCAGATCAGGTCTGCACCTGTTAGCCAAAGGAACAGGAAGCTGCAAAAGTGGCTTGAAGCCTCTTTCTTTCCCATTTCCCTTTTCTCTGCACTTGCTTGGCTAGTCAGAGTCTCAGTATGTGAAAACTGTTCACATTATTAGATTTTGTGCAATGCATATTGATGATAGAGGAAAATAAAATTAATTTGTTACTACTTATCTCATGGGCTACACTATAATCCATCTAAGTGTAAAAATAGTTACACCTACAGCTCTCTCTGAATTTCCATTATTGTTTTACTGCTGCTTTGTACATTAACCTATGTATTCTAAACAGAATTGTATGTAGTTATGTGGAAATAAACAATATAATTTGATCTTTCCTGTAGTAGTAGCTTGATCTCCTGAACTCTTTCTGTACTTTTAATTTAAAACTTGGCATGAGCAAATGTTTCCTGTATTAAGTATAGAAAGTGGGGGAATGAATGGTATACAATATTTTAGTTTTAGACCCATATTAATGCTATGCATTTGAAAATGGATATACCTGAATAGAGTTAATAGTATACTGATTTATTTGTGTTGCATAACATTTAAGTAAATGTATGTTTCAGTGGACAATAACAGTTGATCTAGATTGCTTGAGGATGAAAACACTCAAGAAACAATCATTTAGTTTCCCATATGGACTCTACTGGGGGCATATCTCAGACATCTCGACTTACTGTTCTTACCAAAATTGTCATTGGATCACAAACAGAAGCCTGAGGAATGGGGGTGGGAGAGGATTTACATATAACTGACAAGAACAAAAGATATTGTTTAATGAAGTCTTGAATATGCACTACAGGTCGTATAGGAAGAATACTGGCTCAGTCTTTGGAGTAATTTGCAATTAGGGAGCAAAGTAATTGAATTGGATCCTGGTGCTGACTCCTTCTCCTCTTTCTATTTCACACACATGGACATTACCTATGACCCTAGATTAATTATTAATAAAATGCAGATTTTAAATATTAAAACTTTACATTCATGTTAATGAATACTGTCAATCTGTTGAGGCTCAACATATGACTAATTTCAAAGTTAAGATCAGATGTTCATAATTCTCTAGTATCTTTTTTTCCACTGCAGAAGTAAGGAAAGACAAGCCACTATTTTCAGTGGCCCCCAGAAAGCCATTTGTGCTACCTTTAGAAGCACTTTAAAATTAAGAAATGGCATTTCCACATCGGGGCTAGCATTACCAGTATTAATGATGCTCAAAGATAGACAAATAGTGGTGCACTAATAATAATGTTTTGCTTCATTCCTTCCCCCTTTTCCCCATGAAAATGGGGCCAAATTAGTACTGCAAAAACTGTAGTCCTAATTGGTTTTGATCCCCAGAGCATGTTATGTGCTTCAGGTCCATCTGTTATCTCAATGGGTAAGCTGTATAGTGGATGGAGTAAAATAGGGTCCATAAATATTGCTGAAGAACATACCTTTGCAGCTGAGAGTGGAGAGAACCAGGTCAGTGTGATCTCCACAGATGGTTATCATCACTACTGTTCAGTTGGGGAAACTGAGACTGAAAGAAAACTATTTTCTTTTTTATAAAAAGTGATTGTTTTCATATTGAAGTGTTCAGAACAGACCTATTTCTTTTTCTTTTTAAAATCATGGTCCCCCCCCCCCCCCCGCCCTTGATTTCTTAAACAAATTTAAAAAAAAAAAGAAAGCCCAAAACATGAAAATATTTTCAAAGCATTTCATTGATCCAACATTTCAGTTAATGAAACATTTCGATAATGGTTTGGTTAGTGTTTTCCTATTAAAATCTTGGAAAAAATCAAAAAGGCCCTAACTCCTTTCTTGAAAAACAAAATGTCATCAGGGTCAAACTTTTTTAGTAAAAGTTACTGGGGAAAAAAGGCCATTTTTAAATTGAAAACACTGTTAGAAAAATTTGAACCAATTTTAGTTAAATGAGTTGTCCAGTGTCCAATAGGGAGTTAGTGCCAGAAGTAAGATTAGCACTCAGGAAGAGGGGTGACTGCTTCTTAGTCTTCTGTGCTCAGGTATCTATCCCACAGCCCTTTTGCTAGAAACCATTTACTAACATCTTTTAAAGCTAAATTAATATATATTTTTACAAGGAGTTTTATGTATAAAGGCAAGTAAAAGAGAGCTCCATTAAAAATGCCTTGTGCATGGATTCAGACTTAAAATGCTAAAGATGTTAGGAGCTATTTTGCTTCAAAAAGTCCTAGTGTTTTTTAAAATCCAGCACAGGTCTCAGATGGTAGCACTCAGAAGAACTCACCCTTCATGCCAATTTCAACTAACTCCCACTTGCTGGCTGCCAGCTGTCTTTCTTCTGTTTCCATGGAGATGGAGGTTGGCTCAGCAAAAGCAAGGCAAGTAAAACCTTTGGAACACTGGTGTCCAACCTTTTCAGCATGAGGGCCTACCATATTATTTCAAAGGACCACAATCAATACTTTGGGGCTGGTTCCACGTTCTCTGTTTGGATCGCACAAAGCAGACAAAAACTATCAGCACGTCCCCTGCTGGGGATTCTCCTGACATGGGGAAGCAGGCATACATCTGGCATAGCTGGGCCCTGTACCTTCTTCGCCACACTCTATGATGTTGGGTGTGTGTCAAGAGTGGGGAAGGCATGTGCCTGAAGCAGCAAATGTTCAAATGAAATAAAATTATTTTCCCTTTTTGGGGGCACAGAAAGGACATATTACCTAATAAATCCCACTTTTGTGGCTACACAGGCTCTGAGAGTCCTACAGAGTCAGGACTAACATGATCTAAGATATAACAGTAATGACGGGGGAGAGAAGAGAATGCACCTCCCTATGTCAGCAGGGAAGTGGGGGTGAAGTTTGGTGAATTTGGCTAGTCCCTGAGAGGGAGAGGAGAAGGGGACACACTGGAGCCTAGCCCTATTTTGTGTTTCAAAGTACACTCAAAGTTTGCCTGGCTGAGGGGAGGGATTAAGGAAGCTGGTTTGCTCTTATGGTTCCCTTCCCGCCCCCCTTTCAGTTTAAAGCTTCCCCTGGGAGCTATTTTACAATGATGGCTGTGCCCTCCTCCCTTCCCTGGAATTGAGGTATATTAATATTGAGCTGCTTTTCCAGGGTGATGTGGATCTTTGCAATTGCCCATTTTGGGGCTCAGGAAAGAATATTTCCTGTTGGGACATATTGGCAGGGGTCTTGGAGGGTTTTTTGGTTTTCTCACAGTATGGTGGAAACACAGGTAAGGTTAGGAAGGTATATAGGAAAGTTTCATTTGTCACAACTTGTGACTAAGGTCCAGTGCAAATAAAGGCTATGAGGACCAGTTTCCAGAGACCCTGGATTTGGTGGACTTTTTGCTATAAGGAGACCTTTTATTGCATGGAAGAGGGAAGATCTAAAGTCTTTGCAGACTGAGATCCCCCTAGGCATCCACCTTGCAAAAAGCAAGTTGAGAAAGTTTGGAAGTAAGATGAGTTATCATGTTCAGCTGAAGGGGGTCTATCCTGAGTTATTGGTTATGTGGTAGGACACCTGTAACTGGACCCAATTAAATGACTAGTATGTGAGAGGAGTTGGGCAGATAGTGAAGGCATTGTGTGAAGGAGTTGGGCATCGTGAAGGTGTTGGGGGTGGCCTGATGCTTAAATCCATTTCTGTGTCAGTTACTCTCCTGTGTATCTTGATCAGTGAACTGGTTTGGGGATAACTGAGGAAGGAGACTGAACTCAAGAGGGTAGCAGGGGAAGAGCCTAAGCATGCTGTTGAAATGAGAAATAGAAGAGGGATGCTGAACTAAGAAAATTAGGAGACTGAGGGATCTCTGAGGACCAGATGGCAAATCTTTGTCGTCTTATGAGAACTAGACCCTTTTTTTTGTGAATACCTGTTTGTTTAAAATATGTTTGCTCTAAATGATAACTTCAGAATAATTTTGCAACCGTCAACATTTTTAATCTCTCATGAACTTAATATAACCTACTCTGTATATCTTTAAAACAGAGGTCATAAGCCACCATGTAAAACCTTTTCTACCCAGCTAATCAAGTGCAGTAATTAAACACCAGGTTTCTTACATGATATTCTATCACAGCCTTCATGTTTCCCGTCACACTACATATGGTCCAATTGTTTACAGATTACAAAAAAAACCCAAACCCTATCTCTGCTCAGATGTTAAATCAAGATGTTTTCTTCACTTTCAGATGGCTGCCAACTTTTACAATTAGTTACTCTGAGTTTAATTATTTTTCCTCACAATTTCTCCTGTTTGGACATTTGGACATTGCTCTGATCCATCAACATCAGGACCTACTGAAATGAACCCATTTCTTAGACATATGTTGTGCCTTTATAGGAGAAATACTCAACTTTTTTTGCACACACATGCTAGGAGACTGAAAAATCAGGAGGGAAATTTTCCCTAGACAAAAATAGGTAACATGACATCAAGGCACAGCCACCTGCCAGTGACAAAGTCCCCCTTGGTACCGTCTGGCAGTCAGAATTTCACAGTGCTAAACAGCAATGCAAAATGCATTGCAACTGAATGTAACAAAGGGCAAATGGATCTCTAAAGATTCAAGGCCTGATTCTGGCCTTATAACAGTGAAAATTTGAAGGAGCTCTGACCTGGAGGTGAGCTTCAGCATTACAATAAAATTATCTATTGACATTTACACTGCAACAAGCTCCTGTGTAGGGGAGGAGAGTTCAATCCCAAATTTATAGGCCATGGGAACACACGGGAAGCAATGCTCAGGGTCTGGGAGATGGACATCTTTCATGGGCTGTAGAGTGAGCTGTGTCCAGCCCTTTTCCACTGGAAGGATGAGTTGGCCGAATTAGGTGCTGTTGGGAAGAGGGAAGGAGAAATAATGCCACCCCAGAATGAAAAACCCTGTAAACTCATCTGAATTTTACTTTGTGTCATATAACATGGACAGCAGCGTTAACAAATCCTGCCTTATTTACATATGAGATTTTAGCTTCCCCAGATGTTAGAAGCTGTGTGGTGCACATTTTCTTTAGCTCTTTGTTGTTGATTGTCTTGAAGACGTTATTGTGTATTAATCTCTGAGACTAAAGTTGTATAGAATATTTAACTGGAGTAGAAACATTCACTTGTACCAAAGATTTCTGCTGAGGTTATGGAAAGGTCCTGCCCCTATGGGTTTCTGAAGCTATTTCTCGCAGGAGTCGGAGACAGTAGCTTTTAAATGTACAGTGTAATAAATAAAAACAATGAAGTTGGGAAGTAGATGCTTCTGCTTAGTCTGTTGTTTACTTCAGAACTACATCTTTGGAATAGCTCCTCAAACTGATAGCCATCTCTAGGCAAATTTAACAAGTATTAACTTTAAAAAATTAAAGGAATTAACATGGTACAACCAGAAGAAAACAAGTCACCTTATGCTATGCAAATTTCCCTCCCATTCCCACTTTTCACTGTTGTCCTATATCCCTGTATTATGTCATAATTTATAGGGCTGCATCCTTCAAACACTTGGCATACAAGTCTGACTTCTACTCACATGAACAGCCAGGTGAATGACTCTTTGCATAATCACTGCTGGGTAAGCATTATAGAGTTGAGCCCCTAGAAATTAATCTACTTGAGGCAAGGGCCATTACCCAGACTTGAGTAGACGGTGCAGCTCAGCAGGAGGGGGTGAAGGAAGTTGATATTTGCAGCTGTTGGCTTCTGGAGCCAACCAGAGATCAGAACCTGGTGTAAGAAGAATGTAGGAGGATGAGCGCTACACAGGTTACTGGACTGCAGTATACTGCGATTACCCTGAAATCAAAGAGCTCTGATGATGTCATGGCACCCCCTTAAACAAAGTTCAATGGGGACGGGTTTAAACAAGTATACGGGTTTATGGATCAATCCTTCTAGGTACTGAGCATGCTTAATCCCCAGTGTAGTCAAAGGTAATTGAGGACACTGCAGCTTGTGAAACTGGTTGGGCAATAACCTTAGCTAAGATGTTGCCAAGGGAAGAATCTGGATTTGGCAATAGGTAATGACTGTACTTTGGACCATTTGGGGACCAGACCAGACAACAGCATTAATTATAGCCTTGATAAATGCTCCTGCTCTCTCTTGGCATCACAATGGACTTTGCGTGTACTAAGACCTGGCATACCCACTTGTCTGGTAGGTGCAGTATTTACAAATGAATTAGATTTTTTTCTGCTTTTAGGAGTGGAAGAACAGTGAGATTTCAGAAAATGATTGCCGTTTTAATCTTAACAATTAGCAACAGAGAGGTAATCTTTAAATACCAAGAAAATGAACATACTACACAGTAGTAAATTATCATTTTAATGTGGTTTAAAAAAGAATGAAAGCAAATGCATATAATATAATACAATTTTATATTATTTCAGGCTGGCTTCAGAGAAGACACAGCATTTTAAAGAATACATGATAAAATTAAAAACAATAAAATCTAATCTGTTTTTGGATATTTTTGACCAGGCTTGCTATATACAAAGGAAAATGTTGTAAGGAGAAAAACTATCTTTCCAACATTTCTGGTCAATTATAATAACTGCAATCTAAGAAGAACTATCTGTAGTATGCAGTTAGAGTAGATTCCCAAGAACTTGAATAATTTTGCTGTATTTCACATCAGTTTCAAATCCAACAGGTAGAGGGACAACATGGATCTTGGTCATACAGAAAATGCATGCAAACATTCACCAAAGGCTGCATCAAATGAAAAGTGGCTGAGAGTCAGGATTCCTGGGTTCTCTTCCTGTTTCTGTCATTAGCACATTGTATATCTTTGAGGGCAAGTATTTAATTGTTTTTTCCTTCATATTACCACTTTGTAAAATGGGTATAGTAAGTGTTTATCTTCCTTCTATTGGGCCTGTTCTAATGCCCATTGAGGTCAATAGAAAGGCTCCCATTAATTTCAGTTGATGTTAGATCAGGCCCATTTTGAGTGTTTATAAGACACATTGGGCTAGATCCACAAAGGGAATTTAGGCTCAGCATTGCAATACCTAATTTTAGGTGCCCTGCCACCTAATTGAATCCACAGCCCTGAGTTAAATGCCTAGTCTCCCTACCTATACCCTTCACTGTAGGTGGAGAGTTAAGCATCTAAGAATTGGATTCAAAGAAGCCAGTGTGCTCAGTGGGGACCCCCTAAGCTAGCCAATAGGAAACGTGAAGGAGAAGGGTATGGTCTAAGCCCTACCCCACAATGGGAGTTATGTGCCTTTGTCCAGATTGGATGAAGGGCCTGTTTCCTCTTGGAATTCACAGCTGGGAAGCCGTTCCTAAAATTAGGTGCCTTTCTCTTTCACTCACTACATATAGTGGTGATGCCATTCTTCCCTCTTAAGACCAGTGGTTAGAGTGCTTGCGAATGATGTGCTAGACACAGGTTCAAATCCCCTCTCTGCCAGATTAGGAACAGGTATTTGAAACCTGGTCTCCCGCCTCTCAGAAGACTGCTCTAATCTCTGGGGGATTCTGGAGAAGATCTCTCTTGTTGAATATGTTCCACATTGTGTAAATAATTAAATATTCACGGGCCAGAGAACGAGTGAGAATGACACGATAGCCCAGTGATTAAGGCGCTCACCTGGAAGTCCCAAGTTCATGTCTCCGGTCCAATGAATGAGTGCTTTAATCAATGCGGTAAAAGTTATCACGGGGGTGCATCTTCATGTCCTTCTCTGGCTGTGTTTTGTGCTGGGCCTGGTTGTTCAGGCAGCCTGTGAGAACATCTACCAGATTGGGCCCAACAGGAGAGAAAGACGGGGGGCTGCCTAGTTTGAGAACCCTGCCGGGGCTTAGGCATTCACTAGATGCAGCAGTGCCTGTGTCCAGCATCAGATTTTTAGGCATCTCAGGGACTTTTTGGGTAGAAACATACACATACCTAGAGACTTTAGGCACCTACTAAGTGAGGCAGCAGCTGAGCAGAGGTTCTGAGGATCTATATTTTGGACTTAGGCACCAATACTGGCAGTTAAGACCCTTTGTGGATCTAGCCCTTTGAGACTGTTTGACAAAACACATTCTACAAGTGCAATGATAAATGTCAAATCCCACAGATCCCACTAGAGACTATACAACATAACAATGCAAAGGAAATTCTGTGTTTATTACCTGTGTTGAAATCAGTATGTGACTTGTGTTCTTCATTAATTGTCTGTTACCATACAATGTGCCAAGAAGAATAAAGCATTCATTTGTCTTTTTTAAGAATGGGCAATTTTGTTTTGCCTAATTTCACAGCCACTTGAACATCCTGGGTTTGAAAGTTTGACTCTGATTTGATTGTTATTGGATTCATGTTTTCCTTAGGAGAGATTGTGAAAAATGGAGCGGAGAGGGGATAGAATGTTAAACAAATATAGACAGACAGAAATATAGATCAGAAAGGGGAGAGGAGAATATTCTTATGACAGTATAGATGCATTCTATATACAGTATATAGTACACACTTGTGTAAGTCCAGCTTTTGAGGGGAGAGTTCTTTTATCAATAATACAACATAATATAGGTTTCCTTTCAGCTATTTTTCTAAAATGATAGAAAACATAGGCTTACATTACAGTGGGAAAAGTTTTATGAACTCACTGTAGATTTATGAACCCTCAAAAACAGTGTGTCGGGTTCGTAAAACCTTGAAATCAAGAAGATTCACTCATCCCTACTTCTTGCTTCTAGGGCATTCCCAGTGAAACCATGGGGGTTGAGAGCCATGCACCAGAAAGAAACTGTAGCTTGCTACTAATTAACCTGTAAAATATTTGTGGAGTTTGACATTAAAAAAAATATGTTCATTATTTCTGAAAGGAAGACACATGCAAGTAGAAGTATCTAAAGAATAATCATTATTTTGAAAGCTGCACAATATAAATTATTCAATTTAATTTTAAAACATTCATGCAACTATGTCACCATACACCACTTTTCATAGCAATGGAAATGCTAGCACTGAATTTAGGAATGGAAGGGGCAAAAAACAAACAAACCACAAACAACTTTTAGGTTGTTTGTCATTCTGCCAATTTTGGATAGTACCTTACAGTATGTATTTTCTAGTGCTTTGTTACTTTTCAAATTAAACACAGAAACAATGCATGTAAAATATTAAATTAACATTCAATTGGCAGCCCAGCAAATTAGTTTTATGTGTGAGCTTCTCAATTAGCCCTCTAAAGCTTCCTTGGGACCACTATACTGAAATATCAGTAACACATTTTAATTCCATATTCAAGATAGATCTGAACCTAATTTTGAGGAAAGGACACTTTTAATTTACAAAAAGTTTAGAATCTGTTAAGGGAATTTAATGCTTATAAAAACAGCACTGGAAACTGTGTTTATTAGTTTATACACAGGATGGAAATAAGTACAGTAGCAGCTGAATAGGCCCTATACTGCCCCACCAACATACAGAAAACTTGTGGAAGGTTCACCGCAAGGTTGTACAGAGTAGTTCTTTAAAATCCAGATCTGCCCTGTTTTCGTAAATGGCAAAGTTCTCATTGAAATCAGCGCAGTGGGATTAAACTGTATGCCCATTCTGGACCTAATTCAGCAAAGTACTTAAGGACATGATTAAATCCATTGAAGTAAATGTGATATTTAATACTGAATTGGTGCCTCAGTCCTTAACCTCTTTGGCTTTCTCTTTGATGCTAAAAAAAAATAAGTGTTTTTACAGTGGGATAATTAATGCACGTTCGATATTCTGCTGTAAAATCCTAGTGAAACAGGCAGTCTTGTTTTATTCCTGGGTGAACAAGGTGATGTCAGCCACAGAGATGGTGGTGGGATAATAGTCTAGCTACCTTGCAGTAAAAAGTACAGGGAGCTTATTTCCACTGGGATTTTACAATTTAAAAACTATCACACATTTGTTACAATACTGTAAAAGAAAAGATAAAAGACCCCCTCCCCGATCTTTTGAAGCAGTGAATATAAAGCATTTGAGGATTTATCTGCCTACAAAAGTTGCAGCAATGTAAACCAACTTAGTTAAATTGGTCCAAGCCTCCAGTTTAGGAGTACCTGATGTCAATTTAGCTAAGTCATCAAGGAGATTGCTTAAGATAAATTGATATGAAGCCCTCTTAGATTGATTTAAGAGTGTGTACACAATGGGGTTGCATGGATTTAACAAAATCAGTTTCTAAACCAATTTAATTACATTTGTTCAGTGTTTGTATGTAGACAAAGACAAGGCCTGTGAGTGCCAAGAAGTATGCTAATTTCTATTGGTACCATAAAAAATACTATCTTCTGGCAACTAAACGAGATTAGGTCTAGGTATGAAAGGCTTAGTTGTTCTTTGCCAGTTGCACTCAAGTCATCTGATCTCCCAAAGGAACTTGTTATGAAAAAGGAAGTTAGTTTGACTAGCTGTTTGATATCTGAATTTTTCAATTTATATTTCTTTTATATTGAAAAACAGACCTATTCAAGGGAAGGAAAAACTACATCAAATAATATAAGGATTGACCTGAACTTTTGCCCCAAAATTGATCAGAACTAAATGCAACTTAACCCAAAACATTTTTGGTGGTATAAAGAAGTTTTAGTGTATTTTTGCTGCTGTTAAATTTTTTTTTAGCAAGTCTCTGCATTTCTGGATTTTTGACTGAGACGGAAATAGAAATATTGATCTAGCATGAGTTAAGCTATTTTTGTGTTATTTCGGATTTATCTGAAATCCAGATACGCTGGAAATCTCATGAGAGAGTTTGTTCTCAGAATACTTCCAACCCAAAAAGATTTAGGTACTCTTCTTACAAAACTATGAAACTTTGGTATTGATATGAACCATTTGAGTGTCATCTAGTCATCTATCTCTATTATTTTCCTTTAGCCTATATGTAGAAACAGATGCAGTTCTGATTCAGTATGCTACTGGTGTATATATTTTCTGTTTCATGTATCACTTTCTCAAAATTAATTTGATATACAAACGGCATAAAAATCTCATGAAATACTTGATCGTAAACAGCAAACCGCAAAAAGAAGCTGGGGATGGGGAAGCCTTAGCACATTACTCTATAGGGAACTCAGTGCAAACTTTCTGTTGAAAACACACTGCAGACTTGCAAATGGTGCTTTCTCAGGAGTTTCCAGAGTGGGGTTGGCATTGCTGTCATGTCTTAGGGAAAAGTCACACAAAGTGGTTCTGTATGAAAGGGCATTCCAAATGCTATGAGTGCAATCACAGCATTATCAAAGAAGCTATGTAATTAGGCTCTGTACCAGGCTGGCTGACTCAGCAAAGAATTATTTGGCACATAGAAGGCACATTTTTAATAAAACAATTGTTCTTGGACATGCTTCTTTTATGGCATCAAACCCTAGAGAAGTGTGGAGCAGAGTAGAAATATGGGGGCCCTGATTCTCTTCTCATTATATCAGATTTACATCAATCTACCTTCACTGACCTTAGTGACCTTACTCCTGATTTACAGCACTATAACAGAAAGGCAAATCAGGCACTGACCTTGTGTGTGTAAATATAAACTGAAAACCAGAATTTTTTCTTAATTCATTTTTATCCCCCCTGGTTTCTCAATTAATTTTTATCATCTATCTGTTTTCAAAATGGAACATAAACCCAAACCCAAACCAAAACTGCATGGACAAAATCATCACTGTTTTCAAAATGGCCTCACATTTAAAATACTTGATAGCTCTGCTGGCATAATATTCCCATATCCATTGAAAACCTTAATATCTAGCTCCCTCTGCCCCACAGTTTTGGTACTTTAATTACTTTGTATCATTTCCCTTCCATGACTGACAGTTCCTCTTGATGCCAGGCACGACAAATAAGATTATGGCAAAATACTTCCACTATTATATACTTCACTTATTGGACAGTTTTATAAAGATAGCAGCTGGCTTTCTTGTTGGCAGACTCAGCAGGAAGGGCCAGGACAGAATCAGCCTGGATACCACACTACCCTCTTATCCTTACACTGTTCCTACAGATCAGAACTCAGGAGAATTGGCATGAAGATGTGAGGGATGTTTGAATTTCCATTGCACTTGGTGTACCAGTTCTGCCAGTAACTTGTGGACTTAAAATCTTAAAGGCTGTCAATTTGCCAAATGTTTCAAGCACTAAATTCACTTTGAAATAAGAAGTAAGAATTGCTAATTTCAAGTCCTGGATTGCAAAACACCACACAATGGGAAAGCTTAGATGTGGAGTTAAATAGTGTTGCTTGTCCATACGATGGCCTGAATGTCCCTATGATGGCCTGAAACAAAGCCACTTCTTTGAATGCCGCTGAACGTTGGGGAGATTTGAATCTAGATCTTGAACTTTGCAAGTCAGCTCTAGTTCTAATAAGGACTAGGACCATGTCTAGGATGCTACCTGATGATGTACTGAAGCAACCCCATAACTTTGTTTTGTGTATTTCTTCCCTCCTTTAATCCACCCCTTTCGCTATTGTGTTCAGTCCAATGATCAGTTTAGATTGTAAACTCACTGATGCAGAGACCATGGGTGAAATCCTGGCCCTACTGAATCAATGGAAGTTTAGCCATTGACTTCTATAGGGTGAGAATTTCACCGTGTCATTACTCATTCCATAAAAACAATCGTACATCTTGGCACTATCTAAAAATGGTGAAGAAGAATAATATACAGAATAAACAGAGTCTGCAATGAAGCTATTCAAAAAAACTTTATAAAGCCTCCCCAAACATTCTCTGAAGATCCCATTGGCACCACTGTATTCTGTTTAGTTTGCATGTATTCTTACAGTGAAACCTGTATTTTTAGTGACTACTCAAGGAACCATCAAAATATGGTTTCTTAAAGGAGGTGCTAATTTTTAATAAAGGTTACTGGGGGGGTTATCTGAGAAGGTGAAGGAAGGAAGTCTGATCAAAAAATTCAGTTTTATCAAAAAAAATTATAAAACATTTCTAATACAAAATACTATTATTTTTATAAAAATACCTGAAATACAATTACTTAATGAAAACAGATTTTAATGTGTAGAAGATCATTTGTATCTGAAACAAGGATCCGTCTGCTAACATCTGTAGAAAAAGTGCAATAAAAATGTGAAATTTATATTGACTTGTTGGCTTGTTCAGTATAAAAATTTAAAGCAATATACAAAATCATGAAAAATGTAGGGTGTCCTGTGCATAGATCTGTATTTATACTAAATGTGTTTATGGGCACTGGTGTCCAATATAGGTAGCTTAAAATAGATACATTAACATTGTAAAATACTTAGGGATACCTTGACAGGTGGAAGCTTTATAAAAGTGGTGCATTTAACAAAAGGTTTCATTGTAATTCCTGTGATGCTCTGTGTCTGCTGAAGACTTCACATATTTTTATTTACAAGTATCAAGATTGTGCTTATACTCTGTGCCTGTGGTTGGGGTGAGAACATTCGTCAAGGCTCTTTGAGAGAGAATAGAACTTCAATTTTTAAGCAGATGAGAATGTAGCTCTATGAGGGTAAATACAGCAAAATGATTTGAGGTATATTGATAGCTAACATGCATGCAGAAAGAACAGGGAGTAATAATGTTCATGTAATATAGTCATTAAAAGTATGTTTAAAGATGAACACTGTATCTTCTCTAACAATCTTTTACTCTACCCATATCCCTTGCTTTTTTCCCCTCATTCTTCTTTTCTTCTCTTTTTTCTCCTTTCATTGAGGAGGCCACCTTGCAAAGAACCAATTCCTGATAGAAAAGCTGTAGCAGACTCTAGCAGTAGCAGCTTCCATGAGCAACATTAGTGGGAAAGACACTGTCATAATAAACATGCATAAAAACCAAATAATTAATTGAATTAAACAACAAAAATATTTTTCATAATTTGTGCTATTTGCCTAGTTTGTGCACAGCACTGAACTTGGACAGCAAAACTAGACTGGTCAGTTTCATTTTCTGTTTATAGTCAATTTCATTATCAGGTTTTCATGAACTGGCAAAGTGTTGCCCTCTTTGAGAAACCAACACTACAGAGGGATTCTTTAGTCTGCTCCTTTTCCCCTTCACCCCACCCCCCAAAAACAAAAGCAAAACCCGGCTTTCACTGATTTTGTTTTTAATTACAGGAAAATATTTCTAGTCATATTTAGTTCTGTCAAACTCTCTCTAAAAATAAAAAGCTAAATTTTGGCCTTAAAACTACTTGACCATCTTCCAGAAAAGAGAGGGAATTGCATATACAGGGTAACCATGGAATTCATCTCTACATGGTAGTAGTGATACCAACTAGTACCAAGTCCACTTGAAGAAGCTACTTGCAAAATTCCAATATTAAAGAAAAGTGGTATGATGCTTTCCATGCTGTAAACTTTAAAATTCCTTTCCCTCATGCCTGCCAGCATGGGTGTCATTTCAGAAGAATTCTGGGGAGAGAGGCAAAGTTGTGTCAGCATATAGAACATTATATGTGATTATGTTATGTCCTGCAAAAGCTGATGAAAGAGGGTGGCAAAAAGTGAAAGACGTATAGACCTATGTAAAGTTGGTGGGGGGGGGACACAAATGCCCCCATTGCTCCATAGCAAATGATGCCCCTTCCTGCCACCCCTTCCAAAATACCCATACACACTATTATGTGTAAGTACATATCTTTTAATCACCAGTGGAAATATCCTAAGGAGAAACTTTTGCTGTGGGATGGGAGGATGAGGAGAAAGTGGAACACAGGAAATTTCTCTGAGCAGACAGCAGAGAACTATGTACCAAATGTGCTGTGGCCTCGCTTGTTTTGAAAACCTCTGACTTTTGTTATCCCACTGAGTCATTTCACTATCAGAAATGTATCTCTGTCCTCTAAAATGCAGACTTTTAGACATTTCAAAAATTTCACCTCTGAAAGGTGAAAGGCAGAGAATAGATAATCTCCGGCATGTGAGCCTGAGTTATTTTTTTCCACAAGGAGGATAGAAGTTAACTACACACACAATAATGTGAGATGTATAAACCTTTAGAACATTTTTCTCTCTCTCTCGCTGAATGTTTGACCTTGATTTATCTTGACCTGAACTCTCCTATTTAAATACAGATTGGATGGGAATGTTTTGTTACTCTTTGGGGTCACGGTGCCTCCCTTTGCCATGACATACTTGATATATACCTCATTTTTGATAAATTCAGAAACCCAGATTCTTTTCTCTCTGCTAAAAGACATCTTTAAATGAAAATAATTCACTTTAAGCAAGCGCTGGCTCCACCATCTGGAATATCTAAATACACCAAAAATAGATGCTGCTTGTGTATTTAAGAAAAAAACTTTGGTGTGTGAGGTTCACTTTCTTGTTTTCAACCATGTTTATTCAGGTTGGTGCAGCTTTAGTCTTGTAAAATAAAAATAAAACTAAGAAGATAACAAGTTCTCTGGGCTGCAATGACCTCCTTTGGCCTTGATTCACTGCCCACTCACCATGAACCCCTTTACTTTTACATATCCTCCAACATAATAAGCCCGCCACCACTAATGTTATAAAGTAGTAATTGTGCCTAATTGGTAGGGAGGTGACAGACCATTCTGGTAATGTTGTGAAACTGTAAGAAAGGAGGAGTGAGAACATTCACAGGCCCAGCAGTAATTATCCACTAATTTGGCCTGTTTGTGTGGGGACAGCTCATTATAGCCCTTAAGAAATCTCAGAATAAAGAGAGAAAGTAGGTAGGAGGTAAGGTTAAATAATTAGTGTTCAGCAGATTTTTTTTTTTTTTTTTTTTTTTAATTCAAAGAACAGGATTGCAGGGATGAGGGGGGAAAATTTGATGAGAGTAACAACAAAGGAATGGAGTAAGATCCTCCCTAAGTGAGTTTTACATATTGAAGGAGTACAAGAATAGCGTACAAGATGAATAAAACACCGCCGAGAGAAGTGGCATGTACTTTTTAGTGGACTAATGGAATTAGGGCAATAGTCATAATTTTGCACTTTATGATAGTTTTATACACTTCAAATGACTTACCTAATCAGTTCTTTGGGACTGAAAAGGATTCCTCAGTTCTAATAAAATCTTTTTCAGGATTTTTGTTTTATATCCCTACTAAATGTTCTAATGTGTGCGTTTACTTTAAGCATCTATTCTTCGCATTTTTAATTTTAAAAAAGTACACGTCTTCTCAATTTTAGTATTCTTCAATGGTTTTGATGCATAGAATAGGGACTGAAACGTGGATCAGTGCTCAACAGGTGTGAGGTCAGATGTCAAACCAGGGAAACGGTTAGATTAATTTCCATTTGTGGAGTTCTCATATATGGAATTATTAATCTAATTTTCCATTCCCACCAAACGTGGTGATAAATTATGACCATAAGGAAAAGAGACTCTCCACTGCATTATAATATTTTTCAAATCTATTGTTTGTTTTTTATTTGTCATATACTTCCATTCAGGGAAGAAGGCACTCAAGGAGAAAAATCTAGATAAGCTTTGTTCTATTTGTAACTTGGGAAGTGGATGGGCACGAGTGCACCCACTGCTAAAGGCCCCTCCCCCTTAAGGGGAGGAGTCACTGGACCCAGGACACAACTAAGTGCGTGGGACAACTAATGAAAAAAGGAACGGGCGTGGGGGTCACAGGTTTAAACAAAGGGAACCAGAAAAGGACACTGAGCAGGGAACCTTGGACAGTGCCCATTGTTCCCAGAAGTGTCAAGGGAGCCGGCGGACACTGCCCAGAGGAACTCTGCCCGGATGCATGAATGGACGAAAGAACAGAAGTAGGCCCCACAGTCGCAGAGCACACACCCCGCCCCCCAGCCAATCTCTTCTCCCTGGTCTTGTAGATGGCCATTTTGCCAGGGCTAGGAGGAGGTTGATGAGGAGGTCCCGCGACTTTGTGGGGCCACAGATGGGGTGTGTGTAGACGAACAGGTGCCATGAGAAGTGCAGCCAGAACCTCAGCAGGAGGTCCTGGAAGAGCCGGAAGAGGGGCTGCAACCTGGTGCACTCAAGATAAATGTGCGCCAGGGTCTCCCTCACGCTGCAATAGGAGCAAGTGTCAGCATGAGTGGTGAACTGCACCAAGTACATGTCTGTGCTTACAGCTCCGTGAAGGAGCCACCAACTGATGTCCCCTCCTGGAGTATGTGCCGGGGGGTTCGAAGGGTGGAAAGCCCAATGCACCGAGCCAGCGCATGGGGATCCACCCAGTCCCCCCGGTTGTAGTCCAGGAGATCGCCGACTTTGGTGACTGCTGCCAGGACTAGCCTCTGTCACACCGAGGGGGCCTCCGCCACCTGCACACAGAGTTGGAGGATGTGCAGCAGGGGTTCCACGAGGAGATCCTCCCCCTTCTTGGCCACAAGGGGCCTGGAGGCTGAGACCAGCCTCCAGGCCCAGAGGAGGTCCTGGTAGAAGACCGGCAGCCCTGAGGTCTCGTGGAAGACCTCTCAGATGGAAATAAAGGAGCTGCCGGTCGTATCAGAGCCCTCGGAGGCGGTGGAGGGAGGCGTGCGCCAAGTGGCTTCATGCCGGATTACCTATAAGCTTCGTGATGGGCACTATGCACTGCTTATTGAAAGTGAATGAGCAACTCTTAAAATCTTGCACAATATCACATCATTTCTAGAAAACTGACTACTTCCTAAACTGGAAATTGTCCATATACAGAACATTTTTCTGCTGAGAGAAAATTGTAGCATTCTAAACATTAGCAACAGGAAAAAACAAAAGATAAAAAAAAACCGTCTTGTCCATCTTCCTTTTAATGTGTTTCTGCTGTCTGTGCAAATGCTTTGCTAAGCTTTGTTGTAAATAACTGAAGTGATAGGACTCCTACAGTTTCTTGTAGAAATTATTACACTGTAGGATAGACAACACTGCTTAGAATTGCTTCCTAATATTCAGCCTCAATTTCCCTTTGCTCAGCTCCTTCAACATCTTTTCAACTTCTCTCTCAATTCTTTTCCCTCTTCATTGTTTACAGACTTCAAATTCTTATAGACAGTTGTATCTTCCCTAACCATTTTTATTTGTAAGAAATCACCAGAATTGGAATTATTCAGTAAATGCTTAATTCCAGGACCCTTACTCACCCTCAGTAGCATCTTTCTCCACAAGGCGGGTGTGAAAATCTGGCCCTCATTTTGCACCGCATTGCAAAGGATTTTTTTAGTCACTAAAATTCAAAATATAACTACTATTCATCTGTTTCAGATATCTGTTCCACCGCATCAATGTTCAATTTTAATTCTTTCATATTTTCATGACTGTGGTAAGTGTCAGTGTTTACTGTACTATACTGTATTATAGCTATCTTTACATAAACTCAGATGCTTTGATCTGATCAAGTTGCACTTGGCATAGAAACAGAAAAACAGTGGGGACAGATCTGGCTTTATGCCACCTTTGCATCTTCTAGTCGTGGGGATGAATCCTGCATCATTAGACCCAGCATTAAAATATTTGCTGAACTTGGACTGACAGACAAAATCAAAATGTTTTTTATTACATTTTGGCATAACAGGGGATTCAAAACATCACATTATCGTCGTCTTTTTTTTTTTTTTTTTACACTCTCTAATTCCTATTGCAGTAACATCTGTATCCTAATGAACTTTTTTATTGCTCTAGATGAGAGGGATAGTTCATTCATCAAGCCAATTCATTCCTTGGCCTCTCTGCTTATAACACTAGTGAGGGTGGCAATTAGTGCCATTTCTGAAGTTTTTGTGATGTGGGCACCTGTTCACTAGGAACTGAATTGAGACCACTACTCATTTTGTATAGGCCACAGAACAACCAACAGATGGTGATAATGTTCATTCTCTGACTAGTATAATGTCCCTCAGCAGAGGGCCTGAAAAGAAATAGAGACCAGATAGGAATATAAAGTTGTTACCTCATTATGCCTCCTACTGCCAAAGCATTCCATGGCTGTTGTGTATTGTAAATATTGTTTGTGCAATTTGATCCATTTCCCCCTTTCATTACCAAATGAATTGGTATGTGGGGGAACATAAAATAAATTCTAACTAATATATAAGTAATCTCATTAATCTGATCATCTAATTTCTTATCTATTAGATCAAATACATCTAATCTCTTATATGAGCTAATGTTTTACGCATTTTACCTAATCTCTTGATGTACCTAATCTACTTTTTAATCTGCCTAATCTACCTTGAAGGTAATTCTGAGACACCTATCACCATGGTATTTGGAGCACATAACAATGTGTATTAACATCCATATTGAAATTAGCTATTGTTCTGATACTGTGTTTTTAACATTTTATAGATGCATTAAAGAGGAATGTTTTGCAGTTGTTTTAGGACATGGTCCTAAATTTACTTCTGTGGGATTACTCCCAGTATATAAAGCTAAGCATGTACATAAATCTTAAAAAATGTAAGACATTCTTCCTATTATAGCTAATGAGATCAATGAGACTACTCATAAAGCAAAAAGTTAAGCATAAGTCTTTGCATGATTGGAGCCTGATTTAGCCGGCTGTATTAATGAGGATGAGAGGTTAACAGGAGGGGAAAGGAGGATCTTCAAATATAAAATATTAAGAAATATTCTTAACTCTTTATTGTACCATGATTTTTGGATTTGATAATTTCTGGGTGTACCTGAGATTTTCTATAAAGTGTGTTTCCATATACATTTTCACATAGCTAACACCTAGAATGCAGCACAGCAGTAATTCACAGGTAATTTCAGGGATTTTTCTATGATATATATCAAAATATGAAGCTGAAAGGAAGACCACAAAGGAGATAGGAAAGTACACAGCTGCTCCTAGAGAGCTCATCTCACTAATTCTGGGCCTAGTCCTGCAATCATCGTGTGGTCAGAATTCCTATAGACATTGATAGCACTTCCATACACAGAGTTCATCAAGGTTTGAACCCTCTGTGATTTAAGTCCTTTTTCTTCAGACACAGAAAAGCATGTTTGTGCTACCAAAGGTCTCCTACTGTGTTAGCAAAGTTCTCCTCATAGGTGAAAGGATGGAAATGACTATTTTCACTTCTCAGAAAGTTCATGGAAAAATATAAGACTTTTAATTAAGTTTAATAAAACTGGCCCGTTTTGGACTGGAGAAAACATGTAATTTTTGTGAAAACATACATTCATCTTTGAATTTTTGCAGATTTTGCAATTTTCACTGAGTACATGTTCATTAGAATCATGTTTACCAAGGGGACACATTAAGACTAGAGGATGGTCAGATGATTAGAGTACCAGCTGGGATTTGGGAGACCTTCTCTTTATTTTCTGCTTTTTCACAGATTTCCTCTGAGTGCCTCAATTCTCCATCCATAAAATGGGAGTTTATAATAATTCACTACCTCACTGGGGAGTTTTGAGGATAAATACATTAAAGATTATGAGGTGTTCAGATGGGATTATGGGGGTGAATAAGTACCTAAGACTGTTTTCCCTCCTGTGAAAAATTTCCATGAAAAAAGTTGCAAAGTCAGATAAATGGTCTGCATATGTTCTGAACACCTGTTGTTTAAATTTTTCATTGAAAAGTCAGATTTTTTTTACAGGGATGGGTAAAAAAAAGACCAGTTCATACATTCATAGATTATAAAACCAGAAGGAACCATTGTAATAATCTAGTCTGACCTCCTCCTGTCTAACACATGCAGTAGTACTTCCCTGAATACATTTCTGTGTGAACTAGAGCATTGCTTTTAGAAAAACATAAATCTTGATTTAAGTATTGCCAGCAAAGGAGAAGCTACCACAACATTTGGTAAGTAGTTCCAATAGTTAATTACCCTCACTGTTAAAAACATTTACCTTATTTCTATTCTAAATTTGTCTATCTACAACTTCCAGCTATTGGCTCTTGTTATACCTTTGCTTTCAAGATTGAAGAGCCTTCTTATCAAATTTCTGTTTCCCATACGGGTACTTATAGACTGCGATCAAGTCACCTCTTAATCTTCTCTTTGTTAAACCAAATAAATTGAGCTCCTTGAGTCTCATATTTTAAGCATGTTTTCTAAACTTTTAACCATTCTTGTGGCTCTTCTTTGAACCCTCTCCACGTTTTCAGCATCCTTCTTGAATTGGGGACACAAAAACTGGACACAGTATTCCAGTAGCAGTCAAGCAGTGCAGAATACAGAGGTAAAATAACCTCCCTACTGCTACTTTTTGTGCTTCCTTCTTTGTGCATCCACAGATCACATTAACTCTTTTGGCCACAGTGTTGTACTGGGAGCTCATGTTTAGCTGATTATTTACCATGCCCCCATTCCCGAAAGTGTTTTTCAGAGTCTTGCTTCCCAGCCTACATTCTTTGTTCCCAGATGTATAACCTAACGTTCGGCCATATCAAACATACATTGTTTGTTTGTTAGCTTGAACCCAGCTCATCAAATTTTCCAGATCACTCTGTGACAGTGACTGTCCTCTTCATTATTTACTGTTCCCCAAATCTTTGTGTTCTCTGTAAACTTCAGCAATAGTGATTTTATATTTTCTTCCAGATCACTGATTAAAAATAAATCATGGAGGGTCAAGAACCAATCCTGTGGGACTCCACTAGAAACTCACTTGCTCAGTGATGATTTCCTGTTTACAACTATATTTTGAGATCGAACAGTTAGCCAGTTTTTAATATATTTAACATATGCTATGTTTGTTTTGTATCATTCTGTTTTCTTAATCAAAATGTCATATGAAACCAAATTATATGCCTCACAGAAAGTCTAAATATATTGTATCAACACTATTGTGTTTATCACCCAAACGTGCAATCTCATGAAAAAATTCAAATTAGCTTGACAACATTTATTTTCCATAAACCCTTTTTAAAAGATAATATAGTTAATGCAACTTAATTCTTTATTAATAAAATCCTGTATCAGCTGTTCTAAAATTTTGCCTATGATGTACATGAGGCTGCCAGGCCTATAGTTAGTCAGGTCACACTATTTACCTTTTAAAAATTTAGGCACAACATTAGCTTTCTTCCAGTCTTCTGGAACTGCCCCAGTTTTCCAAGACATTAAAAATCAATATTAATGGGCCAGACTGCTCCTTGGCCAGCTCTTTTAAAACTCTTGGATGCAAGTTCTCTTGATCTGCTGATTTTAAAATATCTACCTTTAGTAACTGCAATTTTAACATCCTCCTTAGTTATTGTTGGAATGGAAAGTATATCATCATCACATGATATGAATACATGATCTGGCATTTTCCCAAATACAAAACAGAAATACTTATTGAAAATTTCTGCCTTTTCTGCATTATTATTGACTATTGTACTGTTTCCATCTGTGATAGATGGTGCCTCGGGCTCCTCCAAAAGGGGGGTGTTTTGGTACCACTCCTGTCCCGTGCAGGCCCGACGTGCCGTACTGGGCAGTAACAGAGTCCTGAAGCTCTTCTGGGTGTGGCAGGGCTCCGCAAGCAGTGATGCAGGGCATCAAAGCTGTCCTGAAACCTCGCTAGGCGTGGCAGGGTGCAACACTCAGCAGCAGTGCTGAGCCGCAAAGCAGTCCTGAAGCCCCTCTGGGTGTGTTAGGGCTCACCAAATGGCAATGGCAAGTAGTAGAGCAATCCTTCTGGTGGGCTCTGGGAGTGAGTCTCTCTACTCTATTGTCCCACCCTGTGCTGCAGCCTCTGATGGGCTTTTAACCCCCGCTTCCTGCCAGGGAATGTGTGGCGGGCATAACGTGGAGGGGCCTTTCTGGCCACTGAGGAAGCTGAGGGCTCCCTCTTTGGCAGGAGGAGCTGGTACACCCCGTCACACCATCCAATAAGACACCAGCATCATTGTTAGATTTCCTTTTGTTCCTGCTGTACTTTAAAAAACCCTTTCTTGTTGTCCTTAATTTTGCTGGCTATACATTTCTCTGTGTCCTTTTTCAAAGCCATTTGTTTACTCTGTGGAGACAGCATAAATTACTCACTGTGAGTATTCAGTATTTAATATTCTAAATTCAAGCTCAGTTAGTCACATAAATCATATGGTGGTGTTTGTGTACCCAGATTAAATGAGCCTAATTCTTATAGGTCTTGATTCAAAACCAATTGAATGGGAAGCTGGAATGTACCAGAAAGGCTTTCCATTTACTTTAGTAGGTTTTGAATAAAGCCCATAATTTGGATTTGAAGTCACTGCAGGCTCTGGATTTCTAAGGAAGAGTTGGCAAACAGGATTAGTAAATTATAGAAATTTACAAGTCTACTGTGTGTCAAGTGAGCCTTGTCAGAGGTATCATTCCTAGAAAAATTAGGCCACAGATTTATTGACTGTATGTTCATAGTTTAAATTGAATTTTTCTCATATTCACACACAGTAATGCATGTATAGTCTTGGTCCTAGATATGAAGAGTGCAGTTAGATCCTTGTATGGGATTTAATTTAATTGCCTCTGTACCCATGTTCTAGCAAGGGTTTTGAGATCACTATCCCCTGTTGTGGTAAAAATGCAGTATCCTGTTACATAAAAGTATATCAAGGATATTGCATAGACTAGTCCGTAATTATCTGTCTCCACCACCACAATCACTGACACAAACTAATTGTGTGTGTATGGGCAATCCTAGCTGTGAAGGGTGCAGTCATATCCTCTTCTGGCTCATTTAATTGCTTGTGTAGTCTTGGGAGCACTTTCAGTGCAAATTTAATATTCACCATCCTTGAGTACTGAAACATTGAAGCTTAAATATGCTTTCCCCAAGTATCCATGTGAGTAAAATTCAGTCGCTCAAAACTATGCAGAAAGTGAATACAAAAGTGTCCAAAGTGAATTCACTTTTAAATTCAAGTAAATGCCTGTGGGAATATGTTTTATAGTATTTTCCTAGCTCTCTTAATATCAAGAGATACATAGAGTTTGAGGTCCACAGGGTTGGTAAAATAAGTAGTAATGATGGAGGAACCAATATGCAAGAGAGAGTTCCTTCAGGAGTGCAAATTCTGTTTGAACTAGGTCTAAGCTGAACTGATGGAAAACATTTTGTGAAAATTTTGTACCGTTGAAATATTGTGCATTGCGAATTTCATGGAAAAGTACGGCAATGTTGGCTTGGAAACTGGAAAGGGTAGAGCATAAAAATATACACAGAGAATCCCCCGTACAGTACGTTTATAATATGGGAACTGAGAGGCAATGGATGCATGTATTCTGGTTGCGCCTTGGAAAATGACAGTGGGATCTTTATTGGGGCCTGACCAATCTGAGGTGCCAAAGCACTGGCAGCCAGAAAGTGGAAGCAGCGTCCAGAGCTCAGCACTGACTAAAAACAACTTGTGTCTTAGGTGACAGTGACCGGCCACCAGTTTGGGGCTGCTCTCACTCTTGGTCCCAGATTCTTATATTGATGCTTATCATTATAATATCAGAGAGCCTCATTGAGCATAACATGGCCCTGGAGGTTTGGGAGTGGATATTCCTATTTGATCAAGAGCTCTGACTGCTTAAGAGACCTGTGTCCATACTACCACCATTCCAACAGAAGGTGATTGACTCCAGCTGGTGACACAGGCACTATTTTCTGACAGGCTGAGAGAGAGACCACAAATGAAACCCCTCTCTCCTGAAAGGCTGTCACTAGTTTGAGGCTGAAATTCAGTTCATTTCAGATGATTGTTCATTTCTCTCAACATAAGACCAAGGGAAAGCTGAGTCCTTCACTCAAGAAAAGGGGAGAATACTAAAAGAAGTATCCCCAAAATTCCATAATTATTACAGCACCAAAGTATATAATTAAAGCAAACTGGCTCCAGCATAGATTTACCCAAGTTGTAGAGCCTGTAGGTGTGATATATTTCCCATATATTATCCGATTCTGATTAATTCAATAAGTTGTACAAATGGAAATATAACCAGTATGTTTATGGGTATGTAAGCCAAAATTATTCTGTGTTGGTTAAATTAAAATCTGTCTGCCAGACAGTGATATGAAAGCTACCAGCTGGACAAAAACTGGATAACAAAATAAATGGACAATGTGACTTGCTAGTTATCCTAAAAAAAAAAAAAAAAAAATTATAATGGTGAATAGCAAATCTAAACATTTCAGTAGCAGGATCTTTTGATTGTTTTATATTACAGTTAAGGAATACATGCTAAAATGTGGATTCTTACGTTCACTAACTTCTTACAAATAAGTAAAATAATTTTACCATTTTCCTGTCTTTCTCTTTGTGTCCAACTTTATGACATATTACTTTATTGTTTACTTTCTATATATTTTTTACCCAAGTATTATGTACTTTCTATACATTTTTTACCAATACAGACTCTCTTCTTGTCATAAGACAAGGAATGGCAGAGGATCAGTTCTTGGATGGGAAAACCCAGGTTTTGCAGGAAGAGGGTATTGGTGGCATTCTTCCCTCTGAGTCAGTAGCAAATCATTTCCTCAATATGGTGTTAGTGCTGCTGAAATGTAAGGGCCTGTCTACTTTTTTAATAACCTATGGCTCTTTTTTTCAAGACAAGGGGTATTTTCCTCCCCCCCCCTTAATTTCCTTGCCTGATTCTATTTTCAGTATTTTTGTTTACATTCTGTCTACTTGAAATTCCTCCTGCAGTTTCAAGCGGGAATTTATCTTCAGTTCCTTTTGTCTTTAAAAAAAAAGGCAGGGGGCATGGGTCATGTCACTGGTACAGAATGACTGCTGTATTCCACCTTAAAAGTGGCAATCTATAAAAGAAAAAATCTGCCATCAAAACTGTCAAAACTATAGTTGTTATCACTATTCTTCCCTGTGCAGTTTAGGTGACTGCTTACGTAAAGAAACAACTTGATTGATAACTCTTTTATCATACTTTTGAGTACTCTAAGGATACCTATAAAGTGCAGCATAAGAGTGGAGCAATCCACAACTTGACTCTTGCAGGTGTCTAACCTCTTTGCTAGAAGTGAGAGACATACCTTTTGCTATTTTTAAATTTAGAGAGAAACTATTTCTCCAAGCTAGAGAGCAATGTAAATTCCAGGTCCAGCTATACAAAGGACAAACTATCTTCAATCACTTCTACATACCCTGAAAGTTCATGTTGTAGTTCTGTATTGTAAGAGGATATTAAGATTTCTTACAACAAGACTACTCAAAAACAGGACTAACCCATAGCAGCAGCCCTAATCAGAACACTGCGAAGACCAAGCCTATATTCTCTTTAGTGAATAACTCCTGAAGCCTAAATATAAAATATATGTGAATTTCAATTTTAACAAAAGAGTATTTCTTAACTGAAATAATCTAAAACTTTCCCAATTTTTAGGACTTCCTGAAAAAGGTCTTCCACACTCTGTGTTACAATAACACTTACTTACTCTGATCAGAATACTCTTATAACTTCAATTAGTATTGCAAGGTTAAACTTCAGTACTGTTTCATACCTCCAATACAGCATTTTTTTTAATTAAAGCGAAGTTAAGACAGCCAAGCCAGACAAAAGCCCTATTTAAGCAGAAATATATGTATAGTAAATCATCCTATTCATTTATTATTCATGTGGAGAAGTAAATTATTCTACTGCTAACTTGTATTGAATTTATATTCTAAAAGAGCAATGATGGGAACAATGGAACAGCTACCGGAAGTGAGTCCCACTACTTCCTATGGTCATTTCTCCATCCATAGTGCTGATCTAGTTTTGGAAAACAAATATGTTCAGATATTGTATCTTAAATCCAATTGTATGTTAAATGTTGGCCCAAATTCAACCCTAGCATAACCCCAATAAAATCAGACAGGAATGAATTTGTCTTATTATGTTAAACAAATGCAGAAGGACTTGTTGCTAAATATTAAAATCAATTGGAACCAATTCTTACAATTAAATATACAGAAAAGTATATTGTGAAAATGGAAAAAAAAAATTCCCTTTTGCAAATTGTGTGGCGATTCATATCCCTGGAAGAAACACAATCAAGACACTTACAGGGAAAAGTATTCTACAATGGTTAACATTGCAAAAGTTATCATTTGTCAGCAGTTACCACCAATGGTTAAAGTAAGGTGAATATTTTCCCCAAAAAATAGGGGTCTCTTAGGTGGATCTGAAGCAGATTAGTTGCTGTAAGAGGGGCATTAAAAATATATTTGAACAAACTTTCTGAGCCTTGCAACGATGTTGTGAATTAAAGAAATCCAATTATCAGACAATGACAGACTCTTTTTGAACCTTAAGCAGGTACATCACTTTAAGCACATGGACATTCACATTAATTAAACTAATTATATGCTCGAAGTCACACACATGTTTAAGTACTTTCATGAATAAGGACTTTGTTTCCTACTCTAAGTATAAGGAAATATGACCTCATTCAAATATCAATGAACTTAAGGGCATCTCTCCATTGACGTCTCCGAGGGCTTTGGATTGGGCCAAGTTGTAGTATGTTACACACCACATTGCTGACAGAAACTGTCTTTTAGAAACAACGGTCCTAAAAGTTGTTTTTATGGTATAGAATTCATGAAGGTTCAACGAAAATGATGGCCCTATTTTGTTTCTGTTGAAGACACATTGGTACAGCTGCAAAATAAAAGGCTAAACAACAAGGAAAAGGGCACATACTGGTCATTGCTTATACTTCATTTTTTTTATTTTTGAATGTTTTAATTTGTCTGAAGTTGCTTGAAAAATTCCAGATATATTAAGTATTTTTTGTATCAGAGGTTAACAATTGTGATGCATTGTATGGTGGTTTTATGACATGGACAAATGTATAGCAACTCCAGTAATAGCATAAAATTCATTTTGAGTGGTGATCCAATCAAAATTGAACCCAAGTGTCTAGAAAGAAAAGGCTAATGTATTAATACACTCTGACACCTAACTCGGTTCCTCCACTCTTCCAGATCTTCTCTTTAACACCAGAATGCTTGTTAAAAATTGTTCAAGATCTGTCAATGCTACTTCCCACCTTGCTGACACTTCTGATGTTATTTGACCTCACCTTGCTCTATTCATTTCACAAAACCACTTGCTGGTACTATGTCTTGTCATGATCCTGCTCACTTGTCCAGAGAATTCTGGTTGGCTGCCCTATAGCGACAACTCAACAGAACGGAAGCAGTCATGAATGTATAGTAATGACAGTCTGCGATTACTGTTACAAACCTTTCCAAAAGCTTGCTAAATTCCACTGGAACACTTTTGCTTAGAATCTTTTTCAACTTGGCTGTTTCATGTTTTTAGGTGTACAGCTTGTTGGCAGGGAAGAAGGGGGAAGCCAGACATATTTGTCTTTGTTATACCTTGGTGTGTGGGTGTGGGGGGGATAGCTAGAGGGATAATTATATCCTCTTTGATTCCTTAAATATAAATGAAGTTATAGATTTTCACAGCTGCAAGATGTCTGTCTCATAAGGCTGGAAAAACTACATTTTTTCAACCTCTGTAGATTTGCATTGTGGCTCCTACATGAGGGCATGCAAGCTTCCTGGTTTCAGAGCAGAACTACAAGATTTCTCAAAGTTCAGGTACTTTACTCGATTACATGACAGTAGTTTAGGAACTCTCTTTGTGGTAGGCATTGCTTCACAGACCTGACAGAATGGATAGAGAATGGCCCTTGTACCTGATCCATAACAGTCATTGCCTGTTACACACATTTCAAGATTCATTCCGGCTATGAAGATAATCGAGGCAGCCGACAGTTACCCTGCAGCTGCATGGATTTATGATGGCACTGTCAAGAAAATGAGCCAAAATGACACAGTAGCTGGCTTGAGCTGCAAATAATGTGATAGGCTGTACAGTGGTAGTGTAGCAGCTGCTGTCATTGCAGGTAATAGGCTATAAAGAAGGCTGATAGCAATACCTGTCATTTCTTAATGGCTGACTTCACTGAAGAGCTTTTGTGGCCTTTAACATGGAGATAATAGAAGATACAACAAATTTTACAGCTTTCACGTTGCATTCATAATTTATCTTGAGAGTACTACCCCAACAAGGACAACAGTTGTCAGACTGAGAAAGTGCAGAACTGCCTTTGAATTGTGAGAGATTGTCTATTATTATCAAGAATGGAATTCAAGCACAGAAGATGTTCCTGTGTTGTTAGGCTTTGATTTCTATACCAAACGTCTTTAGTAAAATGCAAATCTATTGCAGGGAGTATTTTGGATAGGACTTGTGTAGTGATTTGCTTTTTCTGCTGGGGGGGGGGGGGGGAGGGAGGGGGGAGGAGGAGATGGAAAAACAAATATTCTGACCCATTTTGCATCTTAGTATTGAATATGAACTTGTGCTGAGTAAGCTATAAAGACATGAAAGATGACTTTATTTGGTTTTGAACCTATATTACAGCAGCTGGGAATAGTGACACATGGTAGTAGTCACATTTCTGAAATAAAAATGGGCAGTATCAATTGAATGCTTCAGCTAGATTGTAAATTTGGTCAAATGTGAGCCTGATTAGTAAAGTTAATGGGATGTATTTAAAGTAAGGCTAAAATATGCCAGCATGACTGAACAATATCCAGTCACAGGCCAGATAGTCTGATAAATATATTGTCTTTAGCTTTGTATCACTTGGAACTTAAACTTTTTTCCCATTATTTAAAACAAGACTCTCCTACACCTTCCATGAGACTTCGTTGATGTCTTCTAAATATTAATACCTTTCACAAGTTTAGATCTGATTTTTAGATTGTTTGTAATGGTTCCTCTTAAAATAAATGTGGTTAATTTTTAGGCCACGATCCTTGATGCTTGGTGCTGAACACTTCTTAGATGATGAATGCCCTCAACTTCCAGACTCTAACTAGACATTGAGAACAGTTAGGACTGCTCAAATGTTTAGAGCCATATCCTGCAAAGTGCTTAGTGAGGAAAATTAGGATGGTGTCGTCCCCCTCCCACTTAATACTTTTTACCACAGATTAGGAATCACTAATTGTATTAGTGTTATAGCACAGGAGGTTATATCAAGTTCATTTGCATCATTTTGCATAGAAGTTTTGCCCTGGACTTTAGTGGGAGCAGGATCAGACCGAAATACAGATTAGGGCTGCCTGAAGAGTTACGGATGTGAATGTGAGGAAATACTAAAATACATATGAAATCTTTTTGTTTAAGGAAGCATAAATTTGAAGGAAAGTGTGGGTCTGGAGTAGCCTCTCATATGAAGTATATATGAAATATAAAAATAATTGAAATATTTTAATAATAATTTATTTAACTATTTTATCAGAGCAACCTCATGGAGAAAACATCTACTGAATCAAAAATATTATCTTTCTTTGAATAAATATTTCTTCATGAAATACAGAGATGAATAATGAAATAATGCATGTATAATAAAAAAGTGGGATGAGCCTGGGGGAAACTTTGGATTGCATAGAGCCATCATGGTGGCTCTTAATCCACTTCCTCTAGGCCTCTTGTATTGGGGTCCAGATGCAGTTAGTGTTTCAGTTTGTCAGGCAGAGAATAAGGATCTGTAGTTCAAAATAAATCCTTAAGATCTTTGTTTCTCCGTAAACAAACAAATTCTGTCATACTCCTGAGGAATTCTCATTTTGTGATTGAGGAACTTTTCTTCACGTTGAGAAATGTAACTTAGCTTGTGCCAGAAAGGTTTGTCTTGCAATGCTTTGGTCAGTTTGCACCATTTAATAATCTGAACACTTTTGCTCCATCATTCCACAAACAACTTAATCAGCTGGGCTGTGATTTCCATGCTAAGATTCCAGATGAAGCTCCCTTGCTCTTGAGGGCTTCGGTGCTAAAAATTTTGCTGTACTAATTGAACATTTTAACTGATAACCAAAAACACTTGTGCACAATTTTAAAAAAAACTACCGTAGAACCTGAGTTACGAACACCAGAGTTATGAACTCATCAATCAGTCACACACCTCTTTGGAACTGAAAGTACACAATCAGGCAGCATCAGAGACCAAAAAAAAAAAAAAAATGCAAATACAGTGCAGTACTGTTTTAAATGGAAACTACTAAAAATAAGTGAAAGCTGCATTTTTCTTCTGTATAGTAAGGTTTCAAAACTGTATTAAGTCAATGGTCAGTTGTAAACTTTTGAAAGAACAACCATAATGTTTTGTTCAGAGTTACAAATATTTCAGGCTGACAAACAACATCCATTCCTGGGGTGTTCGTAACGCTGAGGTTCTACTGTACATATTTTAAGCTGCAAATGTACGTCTATGAAATTCAAGAAAAAGCTGTATGATTTTTACTTGCAAATTTATGGATTCATGAAGTAGCATCATTGTAGTTGGGGATAATATGATCTGCTGGGTCTTTTCCTATTCACTTTGCCTTTTCATACCTTTCCACTATTCCTAGATAAAAGTATTTTTTATCTCTGGTATATTTACCTCTAGCAAAACCTTAACTTCTAATACTAAAATTATAAAGCAAAAGATCACATTTCTCTGAGAAATTATTTCTGTTTCTTTTTGCATGCAATCCTGAGGGACAATTGCAACATGCTTTAAATGTAGTTTTTAAATTCATATTTAGATCCTGATAGGGTGACAGGCAAACCTCTTTTCTTCCAAGAATTCTCCTCGCTATCATGTTAAAAGTTATAGGGTCTGAAAATTAGGCTGGCTTATTTTAAAGTTGTCCAGGAAAAACTGTGATATTTTCTTGTGGTAGCTTCCTATTAGATTTGGAGGTTTCACAGTTGTTAATATGACCTGAAAATCATTATTTTGCTACAGAAAGTCCTATTTCAATGCCAATTATTACTCTTAGAGAGACAAGGTCCTTTTATTGGACCAACTTCTGTTGGTGAGAGAGGGAAGGTTTCAGACTTACACATAGCTCTTCTTCTGGTCTGGGAAAGTGTCTCTAATATCCTGGGACCGACACAGCTACAATTGCACTGCATACAACTATTACTCTTATAATACATGTTTTCATATCTAATTAGTGAAAATGAATTTGGCAAATATGGGGGAGGGTAAGGAAGATAATACAGTATGAAATCTGATAATGTCCTAAAAAAGAAATAGCCATCTAAAGCAGTTAGTTCTCACTCCCTTTTACTTGAGTTCAGTGGAAGTGTGCTAGCTGACACCATCTCAGGATCTCCCCAGTTAAATCTCCTTGTAAAGACTGGAGTTAAGTGAGAGAGAAGCCACATAAATATCCGTTACTGATGGACCAACAGAGTAAGGGAAACACTGCTGTGGAAATCAAGTACAATGACATTCAGCTATGGCCTGAGTAGTGCTCCCCAATAAGATGGTTGGGAATCTTTCAACAGCACATTTTTTTTGACAATATGGTGGGGGAAGTTTATTAAAGTGAATGCTATTGCCGTTTTGACAAATTTCTTGAAAACAATTTTTTGAAAAAAGTTTCAAAATTGTCAAAACATCCAATTTTGACATTTAAAAAAAATATATTAAAAATGGTTAAAATTGCAATGAAACATTTTGACTGACCCGGAAGCATTTTTTCCCTGATTTGGTAAGGGAAAAATTCCAAAATATCAAAAATTTTCATGGAATGGGAAAACCATTGCACACCTAGCACTATTCCCAGTCCTGCAGTGATAGGACCTATTGTCATCCAAGGTATATTTTGCTTGTAACTTTTTATATACTAGTGGCAAAGGTGTATATGTACAACTTATAATTATTAGGAAAGCGGCATCAGTATGCATTTGCATCTTAGCTATTACACTGCTGAAGCTGAGCTTTTCACTGTCTTAGATTCTGCCAAAATTAAAAAAAATATTTGCTTCTATAATAAGAAGACGGAGATTCACAGAGTGTCCCATGGCTCGGGTGCTAGCCTGGGACTTGGGAGACCAAGGCTCAATTTTCAGCTTCATCTCATACTTCCTGTGTGAACAAGTCATCTGGGGCTTGTCCACACACACACTGAGGGTACATCTACATTGCAAAAATCATCTCTGCAGTAGTGAGACTCAGAGCCTGGGTCAATTGACTTGGGCTTGCACAGCTCACACAACAGTAGATGTTCCAGGCTATGGGACCCTCCCCCATCACTAGGTTTCAGAGCTTGGGCTCCAGACCGAGCAGGAACATCTATGTGGCTATTTTTAGCCCCACAGCACAAGCCCCACGAGCTCCAGTCAATAGACGGGGCTCTGAGACTCGCCATTCCAAGGTTTTTTGGGGTTTCTTTTTTGCAATGTACAGCTACCCTTAGTTCGTCACAATCTGGGGTATGAATCCACCACTCACTAGCCTGCCGCACATTGACTGTCCATGTAGACCCTGATGTAGTGCATTAACAATCCCATGGTGTGTTTTGATCTAGTTCCCTTTCAAAATGGGGTAGATCAAAGCACTCTAAAGAACTGTTCATGTGTGTTAGCAAGGTCCACGTGGACAGTTAATGTGCGGCAGACTAGGGTGGAGGTAGATTCCCACCTCAATATGCCATGAACTAAAAGTTTGTGTAGGCACACTTAGTCTCTGTGTGCTTCAGTCCCTCATAGATAAGATGGGGATGATAGTTTTGTCCTTCAGGGTGCTGTGGGAGACTGTAAAGATTGTGAGCCACTCAGATACCATGTTAATGGGGACCATGAAAGTGCTTAAGATAAACTGACAGGTGAATAGAAATATCAAAGGGCTTGATCCTTCTTTCTTCAGATATGTCTGCACTGCAGCTTGGAGCGAGCCTCCCAGTCTGGGTAGACAGATTCACGCTCACTTGAGCTGGGCTAGTGTACTAAAATTAGCAGTGGCGGTGGTTGTGGCTGTGGTGGAGACATAGGCTAGCCATCCAAGCTCAGACCCAGAGATTCAGGTGGGCTTAGTGTCCTTCAGTGTCCACACTGCTGCTTTTAGAATGCTAGCTTGAGCCTCTCTAGCAGGAGTCTGTCTAACTGAGCTGGGAGGTTTGCTCCCAGTCGCAATGGTAAAATTGACTTCAATGGGAGCAGGACTGGCCTCGTGATGTCGTCCTTCAGTGAAGTGCAGCCTAATAATTAAACTATAGTTCTTCCCCTAGCATGACTTATGTATGTCAAGGGCTACAGTTAATGTAGGTATTCTTGTTGTTCTCCATGGGCAGTTATATAGCATACAAGGTACACGACATTAAAAGGTTACTGCAAGTTCTTTTCTGCCTGATATAAATGTACATTGTAATGCACTGAATAGGCTAATTAGGAATTAAACATTCCTTTACAATCATTTTAAACTCAAATTATGCTGACAACTGAATTTTTTTAGCTCTTTTACTAATAGTTGTGTTAGACATTGAAGAGCTATGCTCCAAGTCTTGACACATTGTTCTGACTTATGCTCAATAGCAAAGCATGGCTCTAGGGAATAGTTCTGAACCAAAGTACCTGCTTGTGACAGGTGAACTCCAGTTCTCCAGGTTTTTAACTATAAGACCAGTATTTTTTTCCGGAGTTTTCTAACCCTTTCTTCTCCCCTTTCACTGCTGAAAAATCTACAGACTTCCTAGGATTTTAGTACAGTAATAGCAAAGGTGACAACCTTACATTAGACGCATTTTTGACACATTGCTAACCTGAATTAACTGACAAAATTGTCAAAAGAATTTTGTGCAATGGTCCTAAGCAAGCAAGTGAATAGCAAAAGGTGAAATGAGTAAATAAAAGCAGATTTTGTGGCCATCTCTAGTAATCCTATACATAATATTTCAGGTGAAAGCTAAAAGCACCAACTGAGGGGAAATGATTTTCAGTGTCAGTGAAGTTAAACCATGTCAGCAGCATTTCCTTCTGTGTATATCGTTTCACATGCAAGAAAGGATGGATTGAATTCATATCTGAAACAAGACAAGATTTTCCATCTGACCTCATTATGTGTTCCTCTGGAGTGCATCCCTGGTTTTCTGCCTGAACTAAAATGCATGTGGAGAAAAGCGAATACAAAGCAGCTCTGCACCGTTGTTACCGAATCATCTTAATAAGATGGAGGTATTTATTATTTTGCCACAGTCATATCTTAATTCTAAAAGTCATTAATGCACACTGCATCCCTTTGTTAAAGCAATCTTTGTAAGTGAAGGCGTGAACTAATGAGGGGTTTTATGCGTTCCAGCACGGTTGGCAGCAAAGATGAAGTAGCATTACAGTATATCAGAGAGATTTATACTGAGAATTCTTAATAGAAAGATTTTTGGAAACTCGGCCGTCATCTCCTTATTAATAATTAAAATTACAAATTATCATTGTTATAATACAGGCAGTTTTGCTTTCTGTCAGCATCCGCAGTATATTCAATGATATATTTCCTTTGTTGGGATTTGCAGAATTTTTCATCATTCTTGAATATTTACCCTTTGTACTTATACTCTTCAGAGGTCGAAAGGCATAGTAAATATTCTTCGCAATAGAAGGAAGAATTTTCTGTGGTTTCATCAGATTATAACTTTGGAAAATGGGGATATCATAGGACTGAAAAATCCCCTTTTAATGTGGCACAAAAATAACACTTTCTACACTCACTGTTGTGTTATCTGGTCAATGTTCTATTATTTTTCCTTCCCAAAACATATAGAAGATTAAAAAATCATGCAAATCCAGGCTGTGTCAGGGTGTGTGTGTGTATTCATATATGTATATATTCATATATAAACAAACATACATATACGCAGTCACAAAAATTTCAGTTGCCATGGGAGTACTGAACCATTGCAATTAACAATTAAACCTGATTAGGAAGGAGTTATCAAAAGTATTTCACCAATAATCATGATATATATATTTGAATGTTATTTTGTGAATCATTTAATTAATATGACTGTATATATATAAAATAATTAAAAGAGCCTAAATCATTTAGGAGCCTAATGACTTTTCTACACATACAAGTGTACTGTTTTAAGTACTGTAGTGTGGACAGTTTTACCAACATAAATGTGTTTATACCAGTATAACTTATTCTTATAGGGGAAGGGGAATAAGCTATACTAATATAAAACACCTTTGTACATGTAAAATTATGTCCATACAAGGAATTGCATTGGTATAATTATTTCAATTAAAAACACCCACCGCTAACAAAATTAACTCCTAACCAAAATAGTTATACTAGTATAAAAACTGTGTCGACCAGGTCTAAGCCCATTTTCAAAAATGGTCTACACTTAAATTTAGGTCAACATAGCTATGGTGCTCAGGGGTATGCAAAATTCACATTTCTGAGTGCCTTAACTATGCTGATCTAACCCCCCCAGTGTAGATGCATCTAGATCATTTCTGTTGACCTCGCTACTGTCACTCAGGGAGGTGGAGTTCCTACAGCAATGGAAAAATGGCTTCCATCACTGTAGGCTGTGTCTATAGTATGGGGATATGTTGGCATGGTATGCCTGTATAGTCCCCATATTATAGACATGGCCTTAGGCATGTAGGACACTAAATAACATTTACTTTCAATGAAATGTAAGTTCATAAGTAGTTAAGTTACTTCTGAAGTGATTAAGCACTTTTGAAAATTACATCCATAGTCATAATAGTTAAATAATTAGCAAAACAATATATGGTGGAGAATTAAATATAGTATGCTGAAAAATATTTAATAACCAAGGGAAGAGAAGAGGACAGTTTTACCTTTAGAAAAAACTCCACCCAGTTGGATAAAACTACCTTCCCAAGACAATGGGTAGGCTCATCTAAAAGCAATCAACTTGGTGGGTCAGAGGAATGTGAAAAGCTGTGTTTAAGGCTGGGAAATAGAGAAAGTCTTGAGGTGGAAGTGATCTAGCTCAGAGGATTAGCTCTGCACTGGAGAAGAAAGGATCCTAGTTAGTGGGGTAATGGATTGTAACATTTGAAGACTAAAAATAAAACAGGTTGCATGTGGCTGGGGTCTCCTGTCTGTCTTGATATCTCTCACTCTTTCCCTGGACACAGCATGACGCTGGAACTCTCACAGAGAGGTCAGAGCCAGGACTTCCATTTTGAATATGTAAGATTTTTTTTTTTTTTTGCAGCTAAGCTAAGAATGCCGTATCTAGTTTAATTTATGAGAAATTTAACTATTTTAGGCAAACCATTTATTTTGTTTGAAATTTGTTTTCTCCTTGTTTTTAATAAACCTTGTTTTAAGCACTTTGTTGTTGGTGTTTGAAGGAGTTTGTTCCCGAAGAGAAAAGAACCTTGTAGCCTTGAAGGAGACTTGCTAAAGGGTAAAGAGTTTAAAGGACCTAAATTACCCAGTCAAAGGACATGGGCATGGGCAGAATTGTCCTCTTCCATTGAGGTGTTTTGTCTTCAGGCTTCAGGAGGTAAACCTGAGGAGACCCCAACATAATCAAGGAGGAGACATGAGTTACTGGGTGGTTAAGTCACACATACATGCTTATATAGTTATTTTAATTAAATGATTAATAAATATCAATTGAATCTGTTGTTAAATACTACATTCATGTATTTTATGTTTTCCATAACACCAAACAAGAATTTGTTTTTGGTGCTGTGGGCAAATTATGAACACAATTTCCAGATTATGTGGTTAGTATCTACAAACAGGGAAGTTTACAAATAGTGTGGATGTTTTGAATCTGCAGGCTAATTCAGAGCTATTACCTAGAGATAAGCCTGAACTTGATCAGAATACCAAAGCATGGGGAAGTTCAGCTCCAGATATAAACTTGGCCATTGGCTGTTGTTTCTAGAATGAATAAAAATCCTGAGTCTGACACTGTCCCATTCTGAGATTTTGGGAAACTTAGATCTGGACTTCTACTTTGTGAATCCCACCTTAAGGCTGTCACCCCTTCTCCTCACCCAAAATGTATTTCTTAGTTAACAATACCATGTCTGATAAAACTCATGCAGTTGACATTTACAAACAATTTAGAGTAAGAACTATTGTGAAAGTGTGATGTCTTCTTACACAGCTGTGACATCACACTTTGATAAAAATAACTTAATTGAATGTAATTATTGGGCCACCAAAGCATTGTATATTCTGCAAAGTTTTGAATATAATGTTTTGTACAAAATAATCAGTAGTATGAAAACAGTCCAGTTAGCTCAGAATTTTAGCATTGCCTAGAGTCATTGCTATATCTAAGGGTCTACCAACATTCTAAACACTGCTCTTCCCCACCCCCTCTGAGTTTATAACCCAAATGTTAAAACTGCCCTTGGGCAAAAACATGCTAAAAAAAAAGTGTCATGTCAGAACCAATTTTATTGTGGTTTTCTTTTTCTGTATGTGTGTGCACATCATTGAGCTTTTTGTCTCTGAACAGTATGTGATCGCATATGTCCTGTGTGTGCTATAATCCCTTCAGAAGTAGGGTAGATTGAGAACAGAATGGCAAGTCTAAATTTGAAATTGTCTTGCTTCTGTCTGTTTAAGCCAGATCCTTAACTTTACTGTAGCCCAGTGTTTTGTACTTACATATATATCAGCTATTGAGTCAGAAACCTTTTTTTATGTCTATTAGTACTGAGCAGGTTAAATTAGATGCATCGGAGCTGTATTACTACTCCCCTTGAGCTAGTGTAGTACAGCAAAACAATAGTGTGTGCAGGGAGTGAATGCTTATCCAGAGAAAGTTTACTTTCAGTGGTAAGAAATAATTTAGCTGAATTGGAGCAGTGAAAGTGGTAAACACAATCCCCCTCACTGTTGTTTGTCAGGGTGTATTATATCACCCTGGATTGCTTTGTCAATAATCTGCCTGGCCTGCAAGCTAAAAATCTAAGATTGCCAGGATGACTGACAGGTTGGAGATAGCTGATAATTCTAAGGAATTGGAGGTGTAAAATCTTTAAGGACCGTGTCTACAGTATAAATGCCAGGGTATCTCCACATCACTCTGTACTTACAAAGGCAACAGCATTGTTAATGGCAGCCTGTCTGTCCATCAAGTTTGCTACGAGAGGATTTATCCCTCTTTCACTCCTTATCTTCTATTGCTGTGTTTATTTCTAAACCAGCTGCAGATTAAATTGCCTCTTGTCTTCACTCTTACACTGAGTACAATGATATGTTCTATAAAGCCTTAAACCATGGTGTTTTTCAAGCTATCCTTTTTTCAGAATGCTAACTTCTAATTTTGTTTGTATATGAATATGTGTAGCTCCTTTCATTTTCGGCACTTTACATGTACTGTTTTTTGTTTACTTGACTAATTTTAAGGCTCATATATTTTACTTGTGTTACTAAGGTGTTTGTAGTACAAAGAGGAAGACATATTAGAATTAATTTAGCTAATAAATATGGGGCCATGTTACCGTGCACTCTAAACAGTGACTGTGAACTGATAGTATGGAGTTTCATGTTTGTTTGTGTCTCAGTGATTTCTGTATCAAATATTATCAGTTTGCAAATAAGACAAATGTGTTTTTCTATCTGTCAGTTTTGCAAATGAATGTGAAAGTCAAGCTGTGTTCTTTCTGGCTTACATGCCATCGTCAGTATAGGAGATTCTGGACTTTGTTGGTTATGCACAGTGCAGATTTTGGTGTGCTCTTTCAGAACTGTGTTGGCTCTACAACAGTAAGAGGAATAAGCAGTACTAAACATTATTGTGTCATGGAAAGAAATCTACTCAGGGAGCAGATCTTTTGTGTAAATTGTTGCCATTGTGCAAAGTCACTTTTCTAATAACCACCAGATTTAGTTATGGGGAAACTAGTTTGGATGAAATTAAAATTACCCTAAGCCTTTACTCCAAACCTCAAATGAAATTTAGTTGGAAAAGTTTGGTTAAACTATTTTATTTACATTTTCTTCATGGTTATATCTGTTTGCCATTTTTGGTTCAGACCAATTATGCGTGGTTAGGAAGTTTAGATTTAGCTTGGATGCTTATCTGAACTTTTTTGAAGAGTAATTGACATCCAGCTGTAATAAACAGGGCAGCAGTCAAATGGAAATCCAAACATTGTGTAAATATCTTGGTCTTTTGTACTTGTTTCATATGTTGTCACCTAGAATTTATTTGATTTATTATTAGAAAAATAATTGAAAAAATTGAATAACAAATAAAAAACAAAACCAGGAGCGCAGTCTTGACATTCCTGGTACATTTTGAAAAGCTGTATTAAATTACTATAAAACATTTTAATATACGTGGGCTAAGGTATGCTAAATAATCATGAAGAATATCTATGCACCACAAGAAAATACTCCACTAACCCTCACCTGACATGGACACCTGAAGACAGCTTTCTGCCACAGTTTCTTACTCCCCAAAGAAATGAGTTATATCTGTCAAGTAGTTAAATCCCATTATTTATGTATGGATTTTCAGAACGAAAACAAAATATTTACTTTATAGTTACTGAATGGTTAGACCAGACATCTGCTAGACAGGACGCACATTTAGAAGTGGGTCTCTTTTACTGAGTTATGAGATTAGAATTTATTCCTGAGAAGATGGCATTACATTCATTATACAAAGAACAAGACAATCATGATGTTTTATTCTAGTGACTAGTAATGGGACCACGAAGTTCCTAACTATAGTTAGTGAAAACATATTAATCTTTCTGAACCTCAAACACTTTTCAAAGATTGCACTTAATCTTAGAGTGAGTAGCACACGTTTAATGGGAATGAAGATCAGCCCCCGAATAAAGACCAACACTGTGATAGGGAATACACTCCTGTGGCTTTACACCATCTCTGTTAATGCCATTTCTGGAAATTTTATCAAGCATGTGTGACGGGGCCAGCCCTGACGGCTATAAGAGGGTTGCTGGAAGGCATATATGTCAGCCCCAGGCTCACCAAATCCCTGTTCCCTGGATAACACAGCCAGGGTTACTCCAGGTTAATTGGGTCACCTGAAGCCAATTAAGGAGCTTGCCAAAGTAGGTAAAAGCCTCTGTTTCAGGCAGGCAGGGTCAGCTGAGAGGGAGTTGAGTTGAGTGGAGGAGCGGAGCAGAGTGGAGTAGAGCTGCTGTAAGGCTTGGAGCTAGTGGAGGAGCGGAGCAGTGCTGCTACAAGGCTTGGAGCTAGTGTGGGTGTTGCGACAGCACCCAGCCACGGGAGTTAAGGAGAAGCCCGTCCAGGCAAGGCTGGGGGATGCTTGTCCCAAAAGCCTGAAGGAGGACCACAAGCAGGGGGCCGTGGACAGGCAACCCAGGGAAGGTAGTAGCCCATGGACTAAGCTGTTTGAGGCTACCCCTCTCAGGGTCACTAGGTCAGGGCCCAGGGTAGAGGGCAGGACTGGGCCCCCCCAATGGTCCCACCCAGCCACACCACTGGCATAGCCGAAGGGAGCGCAGACCCACGGGGCCAAACAGGCCCACCTCGCCACACGTGATATTTCCAGTGGTGGTACATCCAATCATCCACATAATCAAATACCACTGATGTTTTGAATAAAACACTGACCAAAGTTTATTGCATTAAGTTTGTTGTCATCACCAATATACAGTAGATGTTCCTGAGTCAGAATTTAGGAAAATATTTTTAGGTAGCAGGGAAGTTTGGATTTCCTCTACCTTTATCCAATGACTTGTATTTAGCAGTGGCTCAATTGTAGTTGCATGGGAATGCATCCCATGGTCTCTAGGAAATCCGAGACACGAATAAAATACTGTAGTCTGATCAAACCATTTCCCTCCCTTATTGCCATGACATGTTCTTCTGATGCTTTATCATTGTCATGGAGTAATATATTAGTACAAGAAAAGCCTTTTTAAAACTGGAATATCCCAAAACATTTAGCATCTCTAGATTTAGATCCATAAGTTCAGCTGGAGGAAAAAAAGTAAAATTTCTATTAAAATCTAGTTTGATTTATGTTAATGGCTGAAAAGGAACTAGCTTGTGATTTGTTTTCAGCCTGTTTCCTTACCCAGAGCAATTTTTAATTATTGTAGAATGAACATTTATCCTCTTGTTGAATGAGCAGAGTTATGCCAGCAGAGCTATATTTCTAATGAGTCAAACTTGGTATCACCTGACTCTCTTCATCAGTGTTATTGTGTGTACCTTCTTAATATAGCCCTTCTTCATTGTTTTCTCCTTGGCTAGTGCAGCTACCCTTCATCTCTCTGCAGAGGTTGCTGCATTGTGTTGCATCTGATACTCTCTTCTCCAGAAGATGTATTTGTTACCTCTGCTGTGTGCCAGGGCCTCCTCTTGATGCCTTGCCAATGCATCTAAGTCACATTCTCAAATTGAAATCCATCTCCCTTTCGCATCACATCACATCTCCTGTCGCTTCTCTCAGCTTGTGAAATGCCACTTTCAAGGCACTGCATAAACTACACATAAGAAACATAGACTGAAATGTAACATGAATCCAAGATGCGAAGTTTGGTCCTCGATCAGAACTTCACCATCCTATGGGAGTGTTTGGATCCAGAGTTCAGATCTGGATTCAAGGCCATATCTATTGTAAATAATACAATATAACTTTTAGTTTACAACAAGGAACTCAATTTATATTATCCTGTATAAGGTAAGATAGATAAAATCTCTGTTGTCATAGACCCTGTCTACACTTACCTCCGAGATTCAGTGGCAGTCGACGGGAGTTACGCAAGCTATGCAAAAAACTTGCGTAACTCCCGTTGACTTGTCTGCTTCTCTTCTGCCCCCCGTCTTCACTGCATTGCACCTACAGGAACTGCGTTCCTGTCGATGCAGCGCTACACCACTTGAGAAGGTGGTCTTAATACATTAATTTCTGGATCGACTGAGTGGGTCTTTACTGGCCTCTCAGTCGATCCAGAGAAATTGATCTGAAGGCGGCGACTTTGCCGCCATCAGTGTAGCTGTCGCCATAGTGTAACCTTTATTTTGGGTGGGGAGTGTACTAATGTAGTAATTATAAGCTGCATATCATCTAACTTTTGATAGATAAAAGTACAGTGTATGGTCCAGATTGCCCTTTCTCATTGATAAACATGCTTAAGGGGAAATCTTTCCAAAGATCCCCTGGTCAAGATCACCCCATTGACATCAGGGATTTATTGCCCGATGGAAAAGTCCGCAGAACTGCTGGCAGCTTCCCTACCTTCCCACTCTGACTTCAGCTGCCTTGGGGCTCTTGGGGTGGAGAGCTCCATGGAAAAATATATTGCAGCTCTAGAGTGTATTATCTTTCTTGATGCATTTCCACAGGGCTGGAGAAGGGATGATGTGCATTTCATCCCATTTCCTAGCCTACCTACTTACACTCCAGCTTGCTCAGCCTCTGCATGCATCTGGACACTGTGGGAGGCCTCCATGGGATCCAGAGGAGGGGAGTTGATGCCTCAAAGGCAGGATAGGCATAGAGTACTCTCTTCATGAAAGGATCTGTGGGGAACAGTGTTGACCTATGTTTTCACTTTAATTTAATAGATTACATTGTTCAAGTAAAACTGCAAAAAAGGCAACTTTGTGCTTCATTGAGAGAAAGATGATGGTCATTTAGATAAAGTTTCTATAGAACTGTTTTATGTGAAATAAATTCCACCAGCTGAGTTAGTCTTTTGTGAGACATTTGACTCCATGAGAGAGCAACCATCATCAGTCTAAGGAAGGGCAGCTGCAGATGAGGGCATTTATATGTAGCTGAGATCCAGATACAAGATGAATTTGAAGTGACACTTCTTTGAGCAGGCAAGCTATTAACAAGATTGTTCTTTGTCGAGGACATTCAATAACCAGATTGTCTATAACAAGATTATCTTGTGTGAGAGATAAAGTCTACATTTGTGCCATGATGAAAAAGTCTGGAATGGCAATAAACTATAGAGGCAAGATTGTGAACAAGTTGGTGTGGGAGGTTGAATACAAGTGGATTCTTGCCTACTATAAGAGAGTGTGAATTTTTTAGTTTCTTACAGTACTAATTACGCAGGCTTTTCTAAAACAAATCTTATGGCTAAAGGACTCGGTGTATCCTTCCGTCTCTCTCTCATATTTTGTGTGTGCATTCTGTGTGTATATAGGTGTACATTAAATATATGTACCTTATCAAGGTTAGATGAACCTGTGCGGCCTATTCGCTAATGAACAGGGACTTACTTCTAGGCTCTCATCTACATCAGGAAAGGTTTGCTGGTATAGCTATACATGTATGTATGTACTGGCAAATCCTTCTACTATAGGCACAGTTTACACTGGTTAAAAATGTGTCTTTGCCCGTTCCCAAAGAAAATAAATTGTACTAGCAAAAGCACTTGATTGTACTAGGGCTTTTTCTGGTATAAATGTGTTGTAAAAAAAAATCATACACTTAACTGTCATTATTATAAAGGCAAAAGTTTCAAATGTAGAGCTGAACATTCTCTCTGCGTTTGTATGGTGGGGAAACAGGCAAGCTGAAGATAGAAAAGACTGAGCATTCCTTTACTTCTGTGATAATGTTAGATTTACTGTATCACAATAGTAGCCAGTACTTGATGCTTTAGCGGAAGGTATAATCTCCAGTATTACACCTAATAGTGAGCACCTATATAGCTCTTTTCACCTTCAAAGCATTTTAAAAGCATTAACTAATTAATCCTCAGACAAGCCCAGAAAGATAGGTTGATAAGTAAATATTATTACTTCAATGTAATAGATAGATGTCTAAAATAGGCTCCCAGTGGCTTGCCCAAGTCCGTAGAGGGAGTCAACATTAGAACCAGGATTAGGATTTGGGAGTTCCTGGCTGTCAATTTTAGGCTTAGATCTTTTACTCTCTTCCACGTGGTATGAAATTTTTTCCTCACCTCAACTGGAACATGAAGACTGATAACCCTTATAATTTTATTCTGCTAATGGTCATCATCTAAGTTCTAACCCTTTTTTGAATCCTACTTAGCTACTGTATCTGCCTCAATAATATCCTGTAGTAATATGTCCTACAAATTAACTATGCTTTTCTAGGTCAGCATTAGTCATTAGAAACTAATGTTTTTTTCTTTATGGGAATGCCATTTTTCCACTTACTGAAACGCTTTCATTTTCACAAAAATCCAGAGAGAACAAAAAAGTTCCATTTTTTTGCAAACCCACAAACGAATTGTCTTTGTTTGCTTTTGACTGAAAATAAGGATTTTAGTTTGTACAGTTCCAGTCAGTACCTGCCACAGGTGACGTACCATTGTTGAAACCAAAAATATGTTTTCTAAACAGAAATGAGAATGGGACTGACTTGGATGCACCTAGATAATGAGCATGACTGATTTTGGCCTATTAACTCTGCTCTGTTGTGTTTCTGTGGTTGCTAATTTAGGGCCCAGTTCCTTCAGGCCATTCCATGATGGTGAGCTGATGGGAGTAGGGAGCCTCCTTCCTCTTACATGACCTATAAAAGAGTTGGGCAGTGTTGAAGTCCTTACATTCAGAGATGCACAGAAACTGCACCCCCACTTCCCTCCATGGCACAGTGTGATCCAAAGAGGGAAGGAAGAGGCAAAGAATAGGTAGAGCATGCTGGCCTTAGCAAAAGGGAAATATGCTACATCCACTGGGGGTCGGGGGGAGTGATGAGCTTCCATGTCTGCTTTGGGAATGCCTTTCAGTGCTCCTCCGTACGGTGTAGCTCAGGTCCACACCACCCCCAACACAGGGCTGTGCCTGCATAGCACAATTGAGTCCTTCAGGATTTATTTAAGTGGCTCAGAGGAAAAAATAACACAACAGAAAAAATATGTTTTGTGGGACTATGATACCCCAGGATGAGAAAGTTACATTGCCCTGCCAAGAGGAAATGTTCTGTCATATTTTGGTTTTATCGCTACGCATGTGTGGGTGGATGGGAGCAGCTCAACAGTTTTGTTACTGTCATATTTCCTATTTTATGTTTTTTTGTTTGAAATATCTGCATTGAATTCAGGAGCCGGGAGAGGGAGACACTGAAGAGGAAGAAGCAGTTTACATTGATCTTTTCAGGTTGCTTTTGTTTTCCTCAGCTCAGCTGCTATAAGGTTGTGCTGCTGGGATATGCACAAAAATTTCAGCTGTAAATCAAGACTCTTTGTTTTTAGCTGTAAACTTGTAACAAATGGGAGCAGGTGTGTAGGCTATGATTTGGCTACCATTCAGAACTTGTATTTATTTTTTTTTAGTTGTGCAATAGTGACACTGGCTTGGCTACAGAGCCTCTGTTATATTATGTATCTTTGTTTGTTTCATTTCTCAGTCATTTATAGTCTGAATAGGGAAATGCATAAATAGCCACAAAGTTTAAGATGTAGGGGGGGTCTGTCTGGAATTTGTAGTTTCCCGGGTCACAGAACGCTTCATGCTCTCTTTGAGAATCCACTCAGATTCCCCCCTTTTCCATGATCAACTGTTTAGTTCCTCTACCTTTAAGATGGCTTCATAACTGATTTAAGTGTTCTAACTCTCCCAGGCAGTCATTTAAAATATTGCTTCTAGGGCCCCATATCAGACTCTCAATGTCCACTCAGCTGCCAGAGTCTCCAAGAGGTCTGCAAGATTTCCATATAAAGGAATGTATTCCTAAAGGTAGGCGAATCAAAGGGCATCCATAGGCATGCATATATGACCCTTGTGTCCTGATGGTCACAGAAAACCACAGTGCTGCAACACAGGCTGGACTGTGCCTTGAAGATACGGCCCTATGTGGGGTCAGAATGGAGCTACGATGCCTCCTGGGTAGCACAACTAAGACTGCACATTCAAAGAGTGCAGCATGTGCTCCTTTCTGCTCAGCCAAGACAGCAAAACTTTGGCCACTGTGTAGGGCAGATAGGATCACAGTCTACCTCATCCCCACTTTGACTTTCAATGTTTATGCTGGTGCCACTAGTTTGGCTGCATTCAGGGGCAACAGACAGCAATTACCCAACCCTTTGAAGTGTAATGGGAGGAAGATTACAGGAAGATTCTTGCACAGCTGTCCTGCTTTCGCGCACATAGAGACAAGGCATAATCTGGTCTGAAATACAGGATGATAGAAGGCCCACATAACATTGTGGGGAGGAGGAGCACTCCCAAGAGCCATTCACCTCTGTTTTCCTGGGTTCACATACTATTTTAGGACATGAGTGAAAATGACACCTGTCTAATTTGAGCACATGACACAACCACAACTCACTGGTCTGCACAAAAGAAAAGGCCTAGGACTGGAGTATTAGCAGGGGTGTTAAAGATGAACATTTAGTTGCACTGGCAGAGCTGTGTGGAAAATCTTGAACAATGCCTGCCTAAGCTATGTATGGCTCAGGCTAATGTTATTAGTTTCCCACATTCATGAGCATTACATTCATTTATGAATATTTAAAATAAAAATAAAAATGCTGGCAGTTAAGTAGAAGCAAATTATTTGTCATCCACACCATTTGTCATAAGACTGTTGCTATTTTCTCTCTGCCTCCCCTATTCCAGAAAGTATTGCTGGTAGCTCTTTTTTTCTGCTTTGTTTTCTGTCTGAAGCTAATTTCAGTACTTGTTGAATCTCCCCTCTATATGTCTCTCCCATCCTACAACTTCTCTCCCTCCCTTTCCCTGGGGTAATTGTATTCCAGATCTTTCTTTATCACAGTCCAATAGTGGGCAATATTTCTTAGGACTAAAGATTATTTGATTACACAGCTTGTCTTCAATAAGTATTTCAAGTCACAACATTAAAAACAGAGTAGGGGAAGAGATTGCCTGGATTTTAGGGTTATTTTTAAAGGGCTGAAAATGACTGGATTATCTTAGGTGAGAGAGAGCTCAAATCTAAACATAACTTCTCTGCACACACTTTGTTTTCATGAGAATACCCCCCACCCATCCCCATCAACAGAGAATGTCAAATCCTGGCCCCAGCACACAGTAATGGGACATTGATATGTCTGGTAGAGCTGGGAAGGAGAAGATTTCTTCTGCTCAGGGCCAAGGGGAATGCCACACCACACTGGCTGCTGGCTCCCTGGCTCCATGATTCCTTTTGCCACCTCCAAAACAAGCATGGGGAGGAATGGGCAATGGAGCCACATAGGATTTGTCTTCAATAGAGAATTAATTTGCTGTTAATCCTGATTGTTCCTATTAAATCACCTCCTGTTTAGACATTCTCACAAGTCATGTCCTGGTTGTGACAAGATGCTGAGGCAGCCACCTCACTTGGAGGTAACGGGCAGACTACGAGGTAACTTGTCTCACTGTTGGCTAACTTGGGGTGTCCTCTGTGGGAACACTGTCCACACAATGATCGTTGCTGATTCTTCAATGCCCTCAGGCAGCCTCCTGGTTCACTCCAGTCCATGTCCTATCTTGCCATCTCCTCATTCTCTGTAACATGACCAGAAGTTGCCTGCCTTCATGTCGTGCTGCTTCGTCCCAATCCCAGACTATATCTCGTACCATACTCCCCCATTACCCTTCGAAAAAATCTTGTGTGCCTCAGTGCAGCAAGTACAGATGGAGCACACCTCCGCATTTAAAGAGAATGCAAACCCCTGGGCAGGATTCTGGCATCCTGGTCTTCTGACCTTCTCTGGCAGCACTAATTCAAATGGCCTACTGTGGCTGTTAGGGGATTTGAAGAGATGGGAATGGAGAGAAAGACTGGATTTTCTGGCCCATATACATTGAAAAGCACAGATCACAGTGAGATTTAAAGCAGATTGTTCATTAGCTATCCTACACATTAGCCATACATCTCTCTCAGCTGTGTGGAAGTGAAACATAAAAAACGTTGCCAAGTGAAATTCTTACTCAATCCTCTTCTTTTTTGTTAAAATTTTTCCGTTATTGATGCTATATGGACTAAGACTATAAAAGAGATAATTTAAGGGCAAATCCACACCTGAAAAGTCAAAATCATAAGGTTTCCCGTTACAGAAGGCTCCCTGGGGAACATAATACAGGGAATCATGGGCAATTTACTACTAGATGTGATATGTATCTCTCTGATATAAAAAAATCAATGGTTTCCCTTAAAAAAAGGCCTCCCTGGGGACCAAAGAGTAGAAGGTCAGAACAGCTTACTGGTTTGCATGCCTGTCTGTTTGTTCTCTGATGGCAAATAACACTATAAGTAATGACTATTCATTCCCTGGAAGAAAGCAGCTAGTAGCCCTCTGTGCTCCACCTTATCCGCCACTGTGATACCATTATCTAGAGATTCTTATTTTGAAGAAGAATGAAGGATTTAAGGAATGAAATTGCACTCCCTTACCTCTCACACCCCACACCTGCCTCCTCCTGCATGCTCAGACATACAGACACACACACTGTGTATCATCTCATACATAGCTGGAATCTGCACAATATGATTTTCTCAGGGTCAGTCAAGGTAATGAAATGTAATGACCAGCCTGGTTGCTCACATTTACCAAATACTCAAATTGGTGGAAATATAGGTGCTAGATTCATTCCATTTTTATGAGTCACTCCATTTTAAGAAAGACAGCACAGTGTCAACCTTCCCTGGTGATTGTATACTTAGTGATCATATTTTCTCATGTACTAAGAGTCGGTTTACATGAGTTTTCATCTCCTTTGCGGATTTTATAAAAGAGCAGAACAAAAATGGTATTTTCTCTCATTGGATTTCCCGTTCAAACTTCCCCATATCTAGGTTTTATATTTGCATCATAACAAGGATCTCAAAGCACAATTGGTAATTTTATAGAGTCTACTTGTTACTTGAATCTAGCATTAGTCAATTCCCTTCAAGTAATATTTAAGC